>NC_141879.1:435939208-436242238 GCF_056163025.1 Triticum urartu | reverse complement strand
AACACGGTTGAATACTAGCAAGCATTTGCCCACAACACACACGACCTATTCCATCACAAACAGGTCGGATGGATCAACTGTATGCCACGTATCGCACATTATCAAAAAGTAATGCGGTAGACCTTCTTTAACATGTGTTAAAAAATAAAAAAATAAAAAACAAGGACCTCGAGGTTAAATTAGCTGAGGGAATGGGGCATTTCGGTCATTTGACCGAATGACCCATCCCATCACCTAATTTAACATCGACACAACTTCCCATCCAGTCACCCATCTGATGGCTACTCCAGCCCGAGCATACTTAACTTGATAGTTTTCTTACATGAGCTACTAGAGGAACAGCTAGTCTTTGCTGATAGGAATGCCTCTTCACATCCTTACTGATAGGAATGAGATCCACAATGGCCAATAGATGTTGCGTAGACAGAGCATATCACATACGTCTTATTAGAAGCAATCGTCTGCATTATTATCGGTCTTCACACACATTTCTGATTACAGACCTGTTTGCTGTGTATCACACACATCTTGTTATATTGAACCGTTTCTGTTCTCTTGCCTAATCACAAACAGTTCATCCGAGTGAACCGTATGTTGTACATCGCACACACCTTGATCGGGCTGACCGTTTCTTTTGTGTTGCCTAATCACGCATAGTTCATCCCAGTGAACCGTATGATGTATATCACACATGCCTTCATCTGGCTGCCCGTTTCTTTTCTTCCTCCTCATCGCAAGCAGTTAATTGAACTAAACTGTATGCCCTGCATCGCACACGCAACTAAAACCTGAACCGTGTTTGATGCATCCATCATCGCAAACGTTTTATACATTTCTAATGGTTTTCATACAGCACCGTTTGCAATTATTGCATCGCACACAGTTTCTCGAAGGGTCTCTGATCGTAGTGTCGCGTTAGCAGCATCCTGCAGTAGTGTATGTTGTTATGCAGTTTGACCGATAAAGATCTTCGTAGAATATGTAGGAACCAATATGAGCATCCAGGTTCCGCTATTGGTTATTGACCAGAGACGAGTCTCGGTCATGTCTACATAGTTCTCGAACCCGTAGGGTCCGCACGCTTGACGTTCGGTGACGATCGGTATTATGAGTTTATGTGTTTTGATGTACCGAAGGTAGTTCGGAGTCCCGGATGTGATCACGGACATGACGAGGAGTCTCAAAATGGCCGAGACATAAAGATTGATATATTGGACGGCTATGTTCGAACACTGGAAGTGTTCCGGGAGGTTTCGGATAAAATCGGAGTGCCGGAGGGTTACCGGACCCCCCCGGGAAGTTGTTAGGCCCTTAGTGGGCTTTAGGGGAGAGAGAGGGCAGCAGTCAGGAGGTGGCGCCCCCCCCCCAAGGGAGTCTGAATTGGACTAGGGGAGGGGGTGCGACCCCTCTTTCCCTCTCCCTCCCCCTCTCCTTCCTTCCCCCTCCTAGTAGGACTAGGAAAGGAGGAATCCTACTCCTACTAGGAGGATTCCTCCCCCCTTGGCGCGCCCTCTAGGGTCGATCGGCCTCCTCCCCCCTCCTTTATATACGGGGGAGGGGGCACCCCATAGATACACAAGTTGATTGTTTAGCCATGTGTGGTGCCCCCCTCCACAGATTTCCACCTCGTTCATAACGATGTAGAGCTTAGGCGAAGCCCTGCGTCGGTAACTTCATCATCACTATCATAACGTCGTCGTGCTGACGAAACTCTCCCTTGACCTCAGCTGGATCTAGAGTTCATGGGACGTCACCGAGCTGAACGTGTGCAGATCGCGGAGGTGCCGTACATTTTGGGTTAACCTTGATGAGCCTAGCATAGGCAGATATGGCCACAGAACACTGAGACCGAAAGGTTGAGCGTGAATCATATAGTAGATATGATCAACATAGTGATGTTTGATACGTCCATTTTGCATCATGCTTTTATATCGATATTTATTGCATTATGGGCTGTTATTTCACATTATGTCACAATACTTATGGCTATTCTTTCTTATTTTACAAGGTTTACATAAGGAGGGAGAATGCCGGCAACTGGAATTCTGGGCTGGAAAAGGAGCAAATATTAGAGACCTATTCTGCACAACTCCAAAAGTCCTGAAACTCCACGGAATACCTTATAATAAATAATGAAAAATCCTCGCCAAAGATGAAGACCAGGGGGTCCACACCCTTCCCACGAGGGTGGGGGGCGCCCCCCCCCAGGACGCGCCCCCCTACCACGTGGTCCCCCCGATGGCTCTCCGATGACCATCTTCTCCTATATGAAGTCTTTCATCGAGAAAAAAAGAGGAAGCAACCTTTCAGGACGAAACTCCGCCGCCACGAGGCGGAACCTTGGCGGATCCAATCTAGAGCTCCGGCAGAGCTGTTCTGCCGGGGAAACTTCCCTCCCGGAGGGGGAAATCATCGCCATCGTCATCACCAACGCTCCTCTCATCGGGAGAGGGCAATCTCCATCAACATCTTCATCAGCACCATCTCATCTCAAAACCGTAGTTCATCTCTTGTATCCAATTCTTGTCTCCAAGTTCGGGATTGGTGCTAGTAGGTTGCTAGTAGTGTTAATTACTCCTTGTAGTTGATGCTAGTTGGTTTAATTGGTGGAAGATCATATGTTCACATCCTTTATGCATATTATTACCCCTCTGATTATGAACATGAATATGCTTTGTGAGTAGTTACATTTGTTCCTAAGGACAAGCGAGAAGTCTTGCTATTAGTAGTCATGTGAATTTGGTATTCGTTTGATATTTTGATGAGATGCATGTTGTCTAGCCTCTAGTGGTGTTATGTGAACGTCGACTACATGACACTTCACCATTATTTGGGCCTAGAGGAAGGCATTGGGAAGTAATAAGTAGATGATGGGTTGCTAGAGTGACAGAAGCTTAAACCCTAGTTTATGTGTTGCTTCGTAAGGGGCTGATTGGATCCATATGTTTCATGCTATGGTTAGGTTTACCTTAATACTTTTGTTGTAGTTGCGGATGCTTGCAATAGAGGTTAATCATCAGTGGGATGCTTGTTCAAGTAAGAACAACACCCAAGCACAGGTCCACCCACATGTCAAATTATCAAAGTACCGAAGCGAATCATATGAACGTGATGAAAACTAGCTTGACGATATTCCCATGTGTCCTCGGGAGCGCTTTTCCTAATATAAGAGTTTGTCGAGGCTTGTCCTTTGCTACAAAAAGGATTGGTCCACCTTGCTGCACTTTATTTACTTTTGTTACTTGTTGCTCATTACAAATTATCTTATCACAAAACTATCTGTTACCACTTATTTCAGTACTTGCAGAGAATACCTTGCTGAAAACCGCTCATCATTTCCTTTTGCTCCTCATTGGGTTTGACACTCTTACTTATCGAAAGGACTACGATAGATCCCCTATACTTGTGGGTCATCAAGACTCTTTTCTGGCGCCGTTGCCGGGGAGTGAATCGCCTTTGGTTGGTGAAATTTGGTAAGGAAAAATTTATATAGTGTGCTAAAATTTATTGTCACTTGTTACTATGGAAAGTAATCCTCTGAGGGGCTTGTTCGGAGTATCTTCACCCCGACCAGTAGAGCAAAGTGTTGCTCCTCAACCTACTGAACCTATTGAAAATGAATATGAAAATGAAATTCCTTATGAGTATCCTTCGGGTATGATAGAAAAACTGCAAGCTAATCCTTTTACAGGAGATGGAACAAAGCATCCTGATGAACACCTAATATATGTGGATGAAGTTTGTGGATTATTTAAGCTTGCAGGTATACCCGATGATGTTGCTAAGAAGAAGGTCTTCCCTTTATCTTTGAAGGGAGACGCATTGATATGGTATAGGCTATGTGATGATACGAGATCATGGAATTATAGAAGATTGAAATTGGAATTTCATCAAAAGTATTACCCTATGCATCTTGTTCATCGTGATCGCAATTATATATATAATTTTTGGCCTCGCGAAGGAGAAAGCATCGCTCAAGCTTGGGGTGGCTTAAATCAATGTTATATTCATGCCCCAATCATGAGCTTCCAAGAGAAACAATTCTTCAAAAAATTTATGCTCGGCTTTCTGAAAATAATCCCGCCATGCTCGATACTTCTTGTGCTGGCTCTTTTATGATGAAGACTATTGGATTTAGATGGGATTTATTGGATAGAATTAAACGCAACTCTGAAGATTGGGACCTCGACAATGGTAAGGAGTCAGGTATGACACCTAAGTTTGATTGTGTTAAGTCTTTTATGGATACTGATATTTTTCGTAAGTTTAGCACTAAATATGGACTTGATTCTGAGATAGTAGCTTCTTTCTGTGAATCTTTTGCTACTTATGTTGATCTCCCTAAGAAGAAGTGGTTTAAATATCATCCTCCCATAGAAGTAAAAGTAATTGCACCTATTAAAGTTGAAGAAAAGACTATCACTTATAATGATCCTATTGTTCCTACTTGTTATGTTGAGAAACCACCTTTCCCTGTTAGGATAAAGGATCATGCTAAAGCTTCCACTGTGGTTCGTAAAAGCAATATTAAAACATATACACCTCCTAAGAAAGTTAAAGTTGAACCTAATATTGCTATTGTTAAAGATCTCTTGTCTGATAATATAGATGGGCATGTTATTTACTTCTGTAATGAAATTGCTAGAATTGCTAAACCTTGTGCTAAAGATAAAAATAGACCTGTGGTAGGCGTGCCTGTTATTTCTGTTAAAATAGGAGAACATTTTTATCATGGCTTATGTGATATGGGTGCTAGTGCTAGTGTTATACCTTATGACTTGTATGAAGAAATCAAGCATGAAATTGCACCTGCTGAGTTGCAAGATATTGATGTCACAATTAAACTTCCTAATAGAGATATTATTTTAGCAGTGGAAATTGTTAGAGATGTTGAAGTCTTGTGCGGGAGAACTAAATATCCTGCTGATTTTCTTGTTCTTAGTACCCCACAAGATAGCTTTTGTCCCATTATATTTGGTAGACCCTTCTTGAAAACTGTTAATGCTAAGATAGACTACGAAAAGAATGTTGTTACTATTGGCTTGGATGATATGACTTATGACTCATGAATTTAATTTCTCTAAATTTAGTAAACAACACCGTGAAGAAGAATTGCCTAGTAAGGATGAAATTATTGGTCTTGCTTCTATTGCCGTACCTCCTAGTGATCCTTTAGAACAATATTTGCTAGACCATGAGAATGATATGTTTATGAATGAAAGAAGGGAAATAGATGAATTATTCTTTAAACAGGAACCTATGCTAAAACACAATTTGCCTGTTGAAATCCTAGGGGATCCTCCTCCACCTAAGGGTGATCCCGTGTTTGAGCTTAAACCGTTGCCTGATAATCTTAAATATGCTTATCTTGATGAAAATAAGATATATCCTATTATTATTAGTGCTAACCTTTCAGAGCATGAAGAAGAAAGATTATTGAAAACTCTGAAGAAGCACCGTGCTGCTATTGGATATACTATTGATGATCTTAAGGGCATTAGTCCCACTCTATGTCAACATAAAATAAATTTGGAAGCAGATGCCAAACCAGTTCATGATCCTCAACGACGTTTGAATCCTAAAATGGAAGAAGTGGTAAGAAAAGAAATACTAAAGCTTCTGGAGGCAGGTATAATTTATCCCATTGCTGGTAGTCAGTGGGTAAGTCCTGTTCATTGTGTCCCTAAGAAGGGAGGTATTACTGTTGTTCCTAATGATAAAGATGAATTGATTCCACAAAGAATTATTACAGGTTATAGGATGGTAATTGATTTCCGCAAATTAAATAAGGCTACTAAGAAAGATCATTACCCCTTACCTTTTATCGATCAAATGCTAGAAAAGATTATGCAAACATACACATTACTGCTTTCTAGATGGTTATTCTGGTTTCTCTCAAATACCTGTGTCGGCTAAAGATCAATCAAAGACTACTTTTACATGCCCTTTTGGTACTTTTTCTTATATACTTATACCTTTTGGTTTATGTAATGCACCTGCTACCTTTCAAAGATGCATGATGGCTATATTCTCTGACTTTTGTGAAAAGATTTGTGAGGTTTTCATGGACGACTTTTCCGTCTATGGATCTTCTTTTGATGATTGCTTGAGCAATCTTGATCGAGTTTTGCAGAGATGTGAAGAAACTAATCTTGTCTTGAATTGGGAAAAGTCCCACTTTATGGTTAATGAAGGTATTGTCTTGGGGCATAAAGTTTCTGAAAGAGGTATTGAAGTTGATAAAGCCAAGGTTGATGCTATTGAAAAGATGCCATGTCCTAAGGACATCAAAGGTATAAGAAGTTTCCTTGGTCACGCCGGATTTTATAGGAGGTTCATTAAGGACTTCTCAAAAATTTCTCGGCCTCTGACTAATTTATTACAAAAAGATATACCATTTGTCTTTGATGATGATTGTGTAGAAGCATTTGAAATACTTAAGAAGGCATTAGTCTCTGCACCTATTGTTCAGCCACCTGATTGGAATTTACCCTTTGAAATTATGTGTGATGCTAGCGATTATGCTGTAGGTGCTGTTCTAGAGCAAAGAGTTGATAAGAAATTAAATGTTATCCATTATGCTAGTAAGACCCTGGACAATGCTCAAAAAATTATGCTACTACTGAAAAAGAACTTTTAGCAGTTGTATTTGCTTGTGATAAGTTCAGACCTTATATTGTTGATTCTAAAGTAACTATCCACACTGATCATGCTGCTATTAAATATCTTATGGAGAAGAAAGATGCTAAACCTAGACTTATTAGATGGGTTCTCTTGCTACAAGAATTTGATTTGCATATTGTTGATAGAAAAGGAGCTAAGAACCCCGTTGCAGACAACTTATCTAGGTTAGAGAATGTTCTTGATGACCCACTACCTATTGATGATAGCTTTCCTGATGAACAATTAAATGTCATAAGTAATTCTCGTAGTACCCCTTGGTATGCTGATTATGCTAATTACATAGTTGCTAAATTTATACCACCTAGCTTCACATACCAACAAAAGAAAAGGTTCTTCTATGATTTGAGACATTACTTTTGGGATGACACACATCTTTATAAAGAAGGAGTAGATGGTGTTATTAGACATTGTGTACCTGAGCATGAACAGGAATAGATCCTACGCAAGTGCCACTCCGAAACTTATGGAGGACACCATGCGGGAGATAGAACTGCACATAAGGTATTGCAATCCGGATTTTATTGGCCTACTCTCTTCAAAGATGCCCGTAAGTTTGTCCTATCTTGTGATGAATGTCAAAGAATTGGTAATATTAGTAGACGTCAAGAAATGCCTATGAATTATTCACTTGTTATTGAACCGCTTGATGTTTGGGGCTTTGATTATATGGGACCTTTTCCTGCCTCTAATGGTTATACACATATTTTAGTTGCTGTTGATTACATTACTGAGTGGGTAGAGGCTATTCCAACTAGTAGTGCTGATCATAACACCTCTATTAAAATGCTTAAAGAAGTTAATTTTTCCGAGGTTTGGAGTCCCTAGATATTTAATGACTGATGGTGGTTCACATTTTATTCATGGAGCTTTCCGTAAAATGCTTGCTAAATATGACGTCAATCATAGAATTGCATCTCTGTATCACCCACAGTCTAGTGGTCAAGTAGAATTGAGTAATAGAGAACTCAAATTAATTTTGCAAAAGACTGTCAATAGGTCTAGAAAGAATTGGTCCAAGAAACTTGATGATGCATTATGGGCCTATAGAACTGCATATAAAAATCCTATTGGTATGTCTCCGTATAAAATGGTATATGGAAAAGCATGCCACTTACCTCTCGAACTAGAACATAAGGCATATTGGGCTATTAAAGAGCTCAACTATGATTTTAAACTTGCCGGTGAAAAGTGGTTATTTGATATTAGCTCACTTGATGAATGGAGAACCCAAGCTTATGAAAATGCCAAGTTGTTTAAAGAAAAGGTTAAAAGATGGCATGACAAAAGGATACAAAAGCGTGAGTTTAATGTAGGTGATTATGTATTGCTATACAACTCTCGTTTAAGATTTTTTGCAGGTAAACTTCTCTCTAAATGGGAAGGCCCCTATGTTATTGAGGAGGTCTATCGTTTCGGTGCCATAAAAATCTACAACTTCGAAGGCACAAATCCGAAGCTGGTAAACGGTCAAAGAATCAAACATTATATCTCAGGTAATCCCATAAATGTTGAAACCAATATTATTGAAACCGTAACCCCGGAGGAATACATAAGGGACACTTTCTAGAATGTTTCAGACTCCGAAAAGGAATAGGTATGTGGTACGGTAAGTAAACCGACTCCAAAACAATTTTAAGGCAATATTTCTCCGTTTTGGAATATTTAGAAAAATAGAAAATTAAGTAGCACTCCGGGAAGGACACGAGGGCCCCACGAGGGTGGAGGGTGCGCCCTACCCCCTGGGCGCGCCCCCTGCCTCGTGAGCTCCTCGTGTGCCTTCTGTACTCCATTTTCTTACAGAACACGTATTTTGGTCGTTAAAAATTCACTATATATTCTCCTGAAGGTTTTGACTCCCGTATCACGCAAAAATCTCCTGTCTTTGTTTCGAGCTGTTTTCTGTCAGGGTTGTCAAGGCCAGGCATTATGTCGTCTCCCTCCTCCTCCAACCATGAGGGCAACGATGCTTGGCTAATGAAGATAGAGCTGAAGAGAGAAGAACCTATGGAGATCAACAAGGATGAAGGGATCAAGAAGGCCATGGAGGACCAAGTTCCAGCAACAGAAGACACCCTTCAACTGGATCATAATCTTCTTACCCCTACAGAAATTGAAGCTTTCAAGATGATTGAGTTGGCTCGTATACAAAATAAGTATCTCACACGTGAAAAATATTTTGTTGAAGGAGCATATCATCGCACTCAGGGGCATTTTCCGCAAGTTAGAAGACCTCCTACGCTCGATGTGCGACTATCCGTCATCAACAACCCCACCTTCTTCACCAACAAAGGAGACATAATCACCTGGGTATGGGCACTCCCCTTGGCAACTACCAAGCTTGGGGGAGGTGCCCCGGTATCGTATCACAATCACAACTCCTATCTTTACCGTTTTCCTTAGTTCGATCCTATTAGTAGTATTTTAATCTAGTAGAATAAAGTTTATGGCATGATCTAGTTTTGAGTTTTGCCTTATGATTTCTCTATGTAATCGAGTCCGTGAGCTATATAATAAAGATTAGTGTTGAGTCAAGGGCTTGATTTTCTTGCTATGATCTTGGGTGAATAAAAGAAAAGAAAAAAATAAAAAGAAACAAAAGTTCATATTGATCTTATTGATAGTAATGACTTCACATAGAAAGAGTGTGATGATTAAAAGTTGTTGGGAGTTGGCAGACATAGATTTGGTCATCGTTGCAATTAATAGGAAGTAATAAGGAAAGAGAGGTTTCACATATAAATATACTATTATTGACATCTTTTATGATTGGGAACACTCATCAAAATATGACATGCTAAAGAGTTGATGTTGGACAAGGAAGACAATGTAATGGGTTATGTTTTCTTATATCTGAGATAAAGTATGTTGTCATGGATCATCCAACATGTTGAGCTTGCCTTTCCCCCTCATGCTAGCCAAATTCTCAGCACCAAGTAGAGATACTACTTGTGCTTCCAAATACCCTTAAACCAGTTTTGCCATGAGAGTCCACCATATCTACCTATGGATTGAGTAAGATCCTTCAAGTAAGTTGTCATCGGTGCAAAGCAATAAAAAATGCTCTAAATATGTATGATTAGTGTGGGAGAAATAAGCTTTATACGATCTTGTGATGTGGAAGTAATAAAAGTGACAGACTGCATAATAAAGGTTCATATCACAAGGGGCAATATAAAGTGACGTTCTTTCGCATTAAGATTTTGTGCATCCAACCATAAAAGCGCATGGCAACCTCTGCTTCCCTTTGCGAAGGGCCTATCTTTTATTATTATCTTCTACCGTATGCAAGTGCCATGGTGATCTTCACCTCTTCCTTTTTCATTTTATCCTTTGGCAAGCCCACCATATTGGAAAGAACCTGATATATATATATATAATTGGATGTAGGGGGGCATGAGTTATTATTATTGACGTTACCCTTGAGGTAAAAGGTTGTGGGGCGAAGCTATAAGCCCCTATCTTTCTCTGTGTCCGATTAAAACTCCGTAACCACAAGTATTGCGCGAGTGTTAGCAATTATGAAGGACTAGATGATAGTTGAGTATGTGGACTTGCTTTTTAGCTCTAACATAGACTCTTTCTGATGTTATGATAAATTGCAATTGTTTCAATGACTGAGGTTATAGTTTGTTGGTTCTCAATAAGGTTTCCGATTCATACTTTTGCATTGTGAATAGATCATCACTTGAACATAAGTAATCATATGACAATATCTATGTATGTTGTTCTTATGACAATAATCATGATGCCCTCATGTCCGTATTTTATTTTTATCGATGACTCTACCTCTAAACATGGGGACATATTTATTGTTATCGGCTTTCGCTGGAGGACAAGCGAGGTCTAAGCTTGGGGGAGTTGATACGTCCATTTTGCATCATGCTTTTATATCGATATTTATTGCATTATGGGTTGTTATTTCACATTATGTCACAATACTTATGGCTATTCTCTCTTATTTTACAAGGTTTACATAAGGAGGGAGAATGCCGGCAGCTGGAATTCTAGGCTGGAAAAGGAGCAAATATTAGAGACCTATTCTGCACAACTCCAAAAGTCCTGAAACTCCACGGAATACCTTATAATAAATAATGAAAAATCCTCGCCAAAGATGAAGACCAGGGGGCCCACACCCTTCCCACGAGGGTGGGGGGTGCCCCCCCTAGGGCGCGCCCCCTACCTCGTGGTCCCCCTGGTGGCTCTCCGATGACCATCTTCTCCTATATGAAGTCTTTCGTTGAGAAAAAAAGAGGAAGCAACCTTTCGGGACGAAACTCCGCCGCCATGAGGCGGAACCTTGGCGGATCCAATCTAGAGCTCTGGCAGAGCTGTTCTGCCAGGGAAACTTCCCTCCCGGAGGGGGAAATCATCGCCATCGTCATCACCAATGCTCCTCTCATCAGGAGAGGGCAATCTCCATCAAAATCTTCATCAGCACCATCTCATCTCAAAACTCTAGTTCATCTCTTGTATCCAATTCTTGTCTCCAAGTCCGAGATTGGTGCTAGTAGGTTGCTAGTAGTGTTAATTACTCCTTGTAGTTGATGCTAGTTGGTTTAATTGGTGGAAGATCATATGTTCATATCCTTTATGCATATTATTACCCCTATGATTATGAACATGAATATGCTTTGTAAGTAGTTGCGTTTGTTCCTGAGGACGAGGGAGAAGTCTTGCTATTAGTAGTCATGTGAATTTGGTGTTCGTTCGATATTTTGATGAGATGCATGTTGTCTAGCCTCTAGTGGTGTTATGTGAATGTCGACTACATGACACTTCACCATTATTTGGGCCTAGAGGAAGGCATTGGGAAGTAATAAGTAGATGATGGGTTGCTAGAGTGACAGAAGCTTAAACCCTAGTTTATGTGTTGCTTCGTAAGGGGCTGATTTGGATCCATATGTTTCATGCTATGGTTAGGTTTACCTTAATACTTTTGTTGTAGTTGCGGATGCTTGCAATAGAGGTTAATCATAAGTTGGATGCTTGTTCAAGTAAGAAGAGCACCCAAGCACCGGTCCACCCACATGTCAAATTATCAAAGTACCGAACGTGAATCATATGAACGTGATGAAAACTAGCTTGACGATATTCCCATGTGTCCTCGGGAGCGCTTTTCCTTATATAAGAGTTTGTCCAGGCTTGTCCTTTGCTACAAAAAGGATTGGGCCACCTTGCTGCACTTTATTTACTTTTGTTACTTGTTGCTCGTTACAAATTATCTTATCACAAAACTATCTGTTACCACTTATTTCAGTACTTGTAGAGAATACCTTGCTGAAAATCGCTCATCATTTCCTTCTGCTCCTCGTTGGGTTCGACACTCTTACTTATCTAAAGGACTACGATAGATCCCCTATACTTGTTGGTCATCAATGTTCACCATTGAAAACTACTCCATCTCACGTGATGATCGGACATGGTTTAGTTGATATGGATCACGTGATCACTTAGATGATTAGAGGGATGTCTATCTAAGTGGGAGTTCTTAAGTAATATGATTAATTGAACTTTAATTTATCATGAACTTAGTACCTGATAGTATTTTGCATGTCTATGTTGTTGTAGATAGATGGCCCGTGCTGTTGTCCCGTTGAATTTTAATGTGTTCCTAGAGAAAACTAAGTTGAACGATGATGGTAGCAATTACACGGACTAGGTCCGTAACTTGAGGATTATCCTCATTGCTGAACAAAAGAATTACGTCCTGGAAGCATCGCTAGGTGACAAACCCGCTGCAGGAGCAACACCAGATGTTATGAACGTCTGGCAGAGCAAAGCTGATGACTACTCGATAGTTCAGTGTGCCATGCTTTATGGCTTAGAACCGGGACTTCAACGACGTTTTGAACGTCATGGAGCATATGAGATGTTCCAGGAGTTGTAGTTAATATTTCAAGCAAATGCTCGGATTGAGATATATGAAGTCTCCAATAAGTTCTACAGCTGCAAAATGGAGGAGAATAGTTTTGTCAGTGAACATATACTCAGAATGTCTGGGTACCACAACCACTTGACTCAGCTGGGAGTTAATCTTCCTGATGATAGTGTCATTGACAGAGTTCTTCAATCACTGCCACCAAGCTACAAGAGCTTCGTGATGAACTATAATATGCAAGGGATGGATAAGACAATTCCCGAGCTCTACGCAAAGCTAAAGGCTGCAGAGGTAGAAATCAAGAAGGAGCATCAAGTGTTGATGGTCAACAAGACCACCAATTTCAAGAAAAAGGGTAACGGGAAGAAGGGGAACTTAAAGAAGAATGGCAAGAAAGTTTCTGCTCAAGTGAAGAAGCCCAAGTCTGGACCTAAGCCTGAGTGCTTCTACTGCAAAGGGACTGGTCACTGGAAGCAGAACCGCCCCAAGTATTTGGCGGAGAAGAAGGATGGAAAAGTGAAAGGTATATTTGATATACATGTTACTAATGCTCGCAGTAGCGCCTGGGTATTTGATACTGGTTCTGTTGCTAATATTTGCAACTCGAAACAGGGGCTACGGATTAAGCGAAGATTGGCTAAGGACGAGGTGATGATGCGCGTGGGAAATGGTTCCAAAGTCGATGTGATCGTCGTCGGCATGCTACCTCTACATCTACCTTCGAGATTAGTTTTGGACCTAAATAATTGTTATTTGGCGCCAACACTGAGCATGAACATTATATCTGGATCTTGTTTGATGCGAGACAGTTATTCATTTAAATCAGTGAATAATGGTTGTTCTATTTATATGAGTAATATCTTTTATGGTCATGCACCCTTGATGAGTGGTCTATTTTTCTAAATCTTGATAGTAGTGATACACATGTTCATAGTATTGAAGCCAAAAGATATAAGTTTAATAATGATAGTGCAACTTATTTGTGGCACTGCCGTTTAGGTCATATTGGTGTAAAGCGCATGAAGAAACTCCATGCCGATGGGCTTTTGGAATCACTTGATTATGAATCACTTGATGCTTGCGAACCATGCCTCATGGGCAAGATGACTAACACTCCGTTCTTCGGAACAATGGAACGAGCAACAGACTTATTGGAAATAATACATACTGATGTATGCGGTCCGATGAGTGTTGATGCTCGTGACGGGTATCGTTATTTTCTTACCTTCACAGATGATTTGAGCAGATATGGGTATATCTACTTGATGAAACATAAGTCTAAAACATTTGAAAAGTTCAAAGAATTTCATAGTGAAGTGTAAAATCATCGTAACAAGAAAATTAAGTTTCTACGATCTGATCGTGGAGGTGAATATTTGAGTTATGAGTTTGGTCTTCATTTGAAACAATGCGGAATAGTTTTGCAACTCATGCCACCTGGAACACCACAGCGTAATGGTGCGTCCGAACATCGTAACCGCACTTAATTAGATATGGTGAGATCTATGATGTCTCTTACTGATTTACCACTATCGTTTTGGGTTTATGCTTTAGAGACGGCTGCATTCACGTTAAATAGGGCACCATCGAAATCCGTTGAGATGATACCTTATGAACTGTGGTTTGGCAAGGACCCAAGTTGTCATTTCTTAAAGTTTGGGGTTGCGATGCTTATGTGAAAAAGCTTCAACCTAATAAGCTCGAACCCAAATCGGAGAAATGTGTCTTCATAGGATACCCTAAGGACACTGTTGGGTACACCTTCTATCACAGATCCGAAGGCAAGATATTCGTTGCTAAGAGTGAATCCTTTCTAGAGAAGGAGTTTCTCTCGAAAGAAGTGAGTGGGAGGAAAGTAGAACTTGATGAGGTAACTCTACCTGCTCCCTTATTAGAAAGTAGTTCATCACAGAAATCAGTTCCAGTGATTCCTACAACAGTAAGTGAGGAAGCTAATGATGATGATCATGAAACTTCTGATCAAGTTTCTACCGAACCTCGTAGGTCTACCAGAGTAAGATCCGCACCAGAGTGGTACGGTAATCCTGTTCTGGAGGTCATGTTACTTGACCATGACGAACCTACAAACTATGAGGAAGCGATGATGAGCCCAGATTCCGCAAAATGGCTTGGGGCCATGAAATCTGAGATGGGATCCATGTATGAGAACAAAGTGTGGAATTTGGATAACTTGACCGATGATCGGCAAGCCATAGAGAATAAATGGATCTTCAAGAAGAAGATTGATGCTGACGGTAATATTACTGTCTACAAAGCTCGACTTGTTGCGAAAGGTTTTTGACAAGTTCAAGGAGTTGACTACGATGAGACCTTCTCACCCGTAGCGATGCTTAAGTCCGTCCGAATCATGTTAGCAATTGCCGCATTTTATGATTATGAAATTTGGCAAATGGATGTCAAAACTGCATTCCTTTATGGATATCTTAAAGAAGAGTTGTATATGATACAACTAGAAGGTTTTGTCGATTCAAAAGGTGCTAACAAAGTGTGCAAGCTCCAGCGATCCATTTATGGACTGGTGCAAGCCTCTCGGAGTTGGAATATATGCTTTGATAGCGTGATCAAAGCATATGGTTTTATACAGACTTTTTGAGAAGCATGTATTTACAAGAAAGTGAGTGGGAGCTCTGTAGCATTTCTGATATTACATGTAGATGACATATTGTTGATCGGAAATGATACTGAATTTCTGAATAGCATAAAAGGATACTTGAATAAGAATTTTTCAATGAAAGACCTCAGTGATGCTGCTTATATATTGGGCATCAAGATGTATAGAGATAGATCAAGACGCTTAACTAGACTTTCACAAAGCACATACCTTGATAAAGTTTTGAAGAAGTTCAAAATGGATCAAGCAAAGAAAGGGTTCTTGCCTGTGTTACAAGGTGTGAAGTTGAGTCAGACTCAATGCCCAACCACTGCAGAAGATAGAGAGAAAATGAAAGTAATTCCCTATGCTTCAGCCATAGGTTCTATCATGTATGCAATGTTGTGTACCAGACCTAATGTGTGCCTTGCTATTAGTTTAGCAGGGAGGTACCAAAGTAATCCAGGAGTGGATCACTGGACAGCGGTTAAGAACATCCTGAAATACCTGAAAAGGACTAAGGATATGTTTCGCGTTTATGGAGGTGACAAAGAGCTCGTCGTAAATAGTTACGTCGATGCAAGCTTTGACAATGATTCAGATGACTCTAAGTCACAAACTGGATATGTATTTTTATTGAATGGTGGAGCTGTCAGTTGATGCAGTTCCAAGAAGAGCGTCGTGGCAGGATCTACGTGTGAAGCAGAGTACATAGCTGCTTCGGAAGTAGCAAATGAAGGAGTCTGGATGAAGGAGTTCATATCCGATCTAGGTGTCATACCTAGTGCATCGGGTCCAATGAAAATCTTTTGTGACAATACTGGTGCAATTGCCTTGGCAAAGGAATCCATATTTCACAAGAGAACCAAGCATATCAAGAGACGCTTCAATTCCATCCGCAATCAAGTCAAGGAGGGAGACATATAGATTTTCAAGATACATACGGATCTGAATGTTGCAGACCCATTGACTAAGCCTCTCTCACGAGCAAAACATGATCAGCACCAAGACTCCATGGGTGTTAGAATCATTACAATGTAATCTAGATTATTGACTCTAGTGCAAGTGGGAGACTGAAGGAAATATGCCCTAGAGGCAATAATAATGTTGTTATTTATATTTCCTTATATCATGATAAATGTTTATTATTCATGCTAGAATTGTATTAACCGGAAGCTTAGTACATGTGTGAATACATAGATAAACAGAGTGTCACTAGTATGCCTCTACTTGACTAGCTCGTTAATCAAAGATGGTTAAGTTTCCTAGCCATGGACAAAGAGTTGTCGTTTGATGAACGGGATCACATCATTAGAGAATGATGTGATTAACTTGACCCATCCGTTAGCTTAGCATGATGATCGTTTAGTTTGTTGATATTGCTTTCTTCATAACATATACATGTTCCTATGACTATGATATTATGCAACTCCCAAATACCGGAGGAACACTTAGTGTGCTATCAAACGTCACAACGTAACTGGGTGACTATAAAGATGCTCTACAGGTGTCTCCAATGGTGTTTGTTGAGTTGGCATAGATCGAGATTAGGATTTGTCACTCCGATTATCGGAGAGGTATCTCTGGGACCTCTAGGTAATGCACATCACTATAAGCCTTGCAAGTAATGGGACTAATGAGTTAGTTAAGGGATGTTGCATTACAGAACGAGTAAAGAGACTTGTCGGTAATGAGATTGAACTAGGTATTGAGATACCAATGATCGAATCTCAGGCAAGTAACATACCGATGACAAACGGAACAACGTATGTTGTTATGCGGTTTGACCGGTAAAGATCTTCGTAGAATATGTAGGAACCAATATGAGCATCCAGGTTCCACTATTGGTTATTTAGCGAAGACGAGTCTCGGTCATGTCTACATAGTTCTCGAACCCGTAGGGTCCGCACGCTTAACGCTCGATGATGATCGGTATTATGAGTTTATGTGTTTTGATGTACCGAAGGTAGTTCGGAGTTCCGGATGTGATCACGGACATGACGATGAGTCTCAAAATGGTTGAGCATAAGGATTAATATATTGGACGACTATGTTCGGACATCGGAAGTGTTCCGGGAGGTTTCGAATAAAACTGGAGTGCCGGAGGGTTACCGGAACCCCCCTCCCCCCCAGGGGAAGTTATTGGGCCCTTAGTGGGCTTTAGGGGAGAGAGAGGGCAGCAGCCAGGAGGTGGTGCCCCCCCAACCAAGGAAGTCCGAATTGGACTAGGGGAGGGGGCGCGACCCCTCTTTCCCTCCCCCCTCTCCTTCCTTCCCCCTCCTAGTAGGACTAGGAAAGGAGGATTCCTCCCCCCTTGGCGTGCCCTCTAGGGCCGGCCGGCCTCCTCCTCCCCTCCTTTATATACGGGGGAGGGGGCACCCCATAGATACACAAGTTGATTGTTTAGCCGTGTGCGGTGCCCCCTCCATAGATTTCCACCTTGGTCATATCGTTGTAGAGCTTAGGTGAAGCCTTGCGTCGGTAACTTCATCATCACCATCATCACGCCGTCGTGGTGACGAAAATCTCTCTCGACCTCAGCTGGATCTAGAGTTCGTGGGACGTCACCAAGCTAAACGTGTGCAGATCGCGAAGGTGCCGTACCTTCGGTGATAGGATCGGTCAGATCATGAAGACGTACGACTACATCAACCGCGTTGTCATAATGCTTCCACTTACGGTCTACGAGGGTATGTGGAGAACACTCTCCCCTCTCGTTGCTATGCATCACCTAGATGGATCTTGTGTGTGCTAAGGATTTTTTTTGAAATTACTGCGTTCCCCAACACTTTTATCACTAAGTATTTTCCTCCTGCAAAAATTATTTCCCTTCGAAACTAGATCTTGAATTTCAAGCAACTTGAACATGAGCATGTTGCACAATCTTGGGAAAGGATGAAAATGATGCTAAGGAATTGCCCAACTCATGGGTTAAATCTTTGGATGGTCATACAAAAATTTTATGCGGGGTTGAATTTTGTTTCTCGTAATCTTTTAGATTCCGCCGTGGGTGGTACTTTTATGCAAATTACTTTGGGTGAATCCACCAAATTGCTTGATAATATTATGGCACATTATTCGCAATGGCATACCAAAAGGGCTCCTACTGGTAAAAAGGTTAATTTGATTGAAGAAATTTCTTCTTTGAGTGAAAAAGTTGATGCTCTTGTGAAATTGGTTGCTAGTAGAAGTGCTCCTATTTATTTTAATGATATGCCTTTGTCTACTTTGATTGAGAAAAATGGTGATGCAATAGATGTGAATTTTATCTCTCGAAATAATTTCAACAACAATGTTTATAGAGGTAATTTTAATCCTAGGCCTTTTCCTAGTAATTCTCTAATAATTATGGTAATTCCTATGGAAATCAATCTTATAATAATAATAATAATAATAATAATAATAGGAAGACCTATGATCTTGAGAACAATATTAAAGAATTTATCAATACACAAAAAGTTTTCAACACTTCCATCGAAGAAAAGTTGAGTAAGATTGATGATTTGTCTAGAAGTGTTGATAGAACTGCTCATTATGTGCAAAATCTCAAGATGAAAATTTTTGTGCCTAAGGTTGATGAATCAATTAAAGCTCTTTATGTTTCTATGGATGAAAGTAAGAAAAGAACCTCTATGCTTAGAACTAAAACAGAATTTTTAGAAAAAACATTTTCTAGTGATTTCTTTCGCAAAAGTGATGAAGATCTTAAAATGATTGGTGTTTCTTCTATTGATTCCTTGTTTAGTAAAGTTAATATTTATTAAAATGGGACTAGAGAAGAGTCGACTTTAGGTAGAAGGCGTCCCAATATTTCGGAGGGTGAAAATCTTGTTGAGAAAATTGATAAAAGTGGCTTTGAAGAGGTCAAGACTTTAGCTAGTGATGTGCCCACTCTTTTGGATTACAAAGACTTTAGTTATGATAGTTGCTCTTTGATTGATTGTATTTCTTTGTTGCAATCCATGATAAATTCACCCCATGCTTATGAACAAAATAAAGCTTTTACTAAACATATTGTTGATGCTACGATGAAAGCTTCTGAAAAAAAGTTGGAATTAGAAGTTTCAATTCCTAGAAAATTGCATGATGAATGGGAACCTACTATCAAAGTCAAGATTAAAAATTATGAGTGTTTTGCTTTGCGTGACTTGGGTGCTAGTGTTTCCACTATTCTGAAATCTTTATGTGATGTGCTTGGTCTTACCGATCTTGAATCGCGTTCTTTGAATTTGCACTTGGCGGATTCTACTATTAAAAAGCCTATGGGAAGAATTAATATTGTTCTTATTCTTAAAAATAGAAATTATGTGCCCATAGATTTTATTGTTCTTGATATTGATTGCAATCTGTCTTGTCCTATTATTCTTGGTAGACCGTTTTTACGCACTATCGGTGCCGTGATTGATATGAAAGAAGGCAATAGTAAGTTCCAATTTCCTTTGAGGAAGGGTATGGAACACTTTACTAGAACAAGAATTAGGCCACCATATGAATCAATCACGAGGGCATCTTATGGATCTTGAACCAAAGATGACAAAATTTAGATCCTTGCTTTATGCCTAGCTAAGGGCGTAAAACTATAGCGCTTGTTGGGAGGCAACCCGATGAATAAAATTTATTTCTACTTTTTGCTTCCTATTTTTGTGTCTTAGCACAATTATGCTATTGTTGTGATTGTGTTTTTGTGTTTTAATTAGTGTTTGTGCCAAGTAAAGCCTTTAGGATCTTCTTGGGTGATAATTGTTTGATATTGCTAAAAAACAGAAACTTTTGCGCTCATGAAATTAATTTTCATTTTTTACCAGAGGGCGCTAAAATACCCATTCCACTTGCCGTAGATCATTATACAAATTTCTCAGGTCTTACTAATTTTTCAGAATTTTTGGAGTTGTAAAAGTATTCAAAATAGTCATATTGCTACAGACTGTTCTGTTTTGACAGATTCTTTTTGCTTTGTGTTGTGTGCTTATTTTGATGGCTTTATGGTTTTTTTTGATGAGTTTTTGCCATAGAAAAGTTGGAAACAGTAGATATAATACAAGAACAAAATAAGAATTGGTTTGATACAACACTTATAGTACTGATTTATTATTCTTATACTAACGGATCTCGCGAAAGTTTTGTTGAGTTTTGTGTGATTGAAGTTTTCAAGTTTTGGGTTATCTTACGATGGATGAAGGAATAAAGGATATAAGAGCCTAAGCTTGGGGATGCCCTGGCATCCCCAGCTATTATCCAAAAATGAGAAACCAACTAAGCTTGGGGATGCCCCCGAGTGGCATCCCCTCTTTCTTCTAACAACCATCGGTATTTCACTCGAAACTATATTTTTATTCGTAACATACTATGTGTTTTGCTTGGAGCGTCTTGTATGATATGAGTCTTTGCTTGTTGTATTTTGTGTTTTAAGTCTTGATTCCTTGCTGGACACACCTATTTGAGAGAGCCAAAATTATGTCATGACTTGTTAGAATTGCTCTCTATGCTTCACTTAAATTTTTATGAGCTATGGACTTGCTCTAGTGCTTCACTTATATCCTTTTGAGCACGGTGTGCTTTAGTATTTTTGAAGAAATGATCTCTTGATTCACTTAGATTTATTTGAGAGTTAGTAAATTTTTTAAGAAATTCTCTCTTGCTTAAATTAATTTGAGAGAAAGAAATATTATGCCCATGATCTTCACTTATATTTGTTTGAGCTTGTCAAAAGCAACATATGAAAATTAGTCCCAAAGTGATAGATATCCAAGAAGGATATAATAAAAACTTTCATGAAGATCATTGGACAAAATAAACTTGATTCTTAGTAATAGTTTTGAGATATGATGATGTGATACGTGAGTCATCTTGATGAGTAATTATGCTTTAGTAAGAATATTAGTGTTAAGGTTTGTGATTCCCTATGCAAGCACGATAATCAATAGTTATGCAATGAAATTATATCCTACTTGTGGTGCATTATTCAGTGTTAGTTATGCTTAACGATCTCTTATGAGAATTATTCGTTTCTTAGTTGGTCGCTTCCCAATCTTTTGCTAGCCTTCATTTTGCACTAAGTATGATCACTACTTGTGCATCCAAAAACCTTTAACCCAGTTTTGCCACATGAGTCCACTATATCTACTCATATGTGGTATTCTTTTGTTGTACTAAGCAAATTTGCATGTGCCATCTCTAATTTTCAAAAATAAACTTCTCTTTTGTGTGTTTGTTTCGCTCACGGAGCGGTGAGGGTGGCTAATATTTTCCATGCTAGATGTGTTATTCTCAACATGAGTGTTTATTCATGTGTCATTGCATGAGAGTAAGGCTAAGGTATTAGGGATGCCCAGTCCGGAAAAGCAAAAATGAATTTACTTTATGTTGTCAAAAAATAAATTTCTTGGTAAGTGTTGGTATGGAGGGCACCGGTGGATACGGTTAGCCATGGAAAGTGAAAGTATGGTGGAAAAAGGAATAAACTTTATTTTCTGTTTGGGAACCGCCTATGATATATCTATGCATGGAAAGTATTGGTAACTCTAAGTCGTTTTCGTTGGTGGGATGGATACACCTCCCAAAATGTTTTTATCTCTAAGTTTTTCGCTTTGAGCTCTGGCACCTCTACAAATCCCTACTTCCCTCTGTGAAGGGCCTATCTTTTACTTCATGCAATTTTTATTTTGAATTTGAGTCTCTATCTTCTCTTATAAAAAGTACCAACTAGGAGGCAATATGATCGTAATTGAGTATTGGACATAGCTAATATGCGAGTGTGTTTCATGAATGGATCAATGGTTGAGCATGATGGGCTAGGGATAACTTATTTTAGCATTGATATTTTGAAAGACATGGTTACTTGTTAATATGCTTGAGTATTTAAATTATCATGTCAAAACTAGACTATTTTTTGAACAATATAGAAGTCCAAATGTCCATGCTATAAAGAACGAAATATGATATAACATGTTAGGCAGCATTCCACATCAAAAATTCTTTTTATCACTTCCCTACTCGAGAACGAGTAGGAGTTAAGCTTGGGGATGATGATATGTCTCCAACGTATCTATAATTTTTGATTGTTCCATGCTGTTATATTATCAATCTTGGATGTTTTATAATCATTTTATAGTCATTTTATATCATTTTTTGGTACTAACCTATTGACATAGTGCCAAGTGCCAGTTGTTATTTTTTCCATGTTTTTTACATCTCAGAAAATCAATATCAGACGGAGTTCAAGTGCCATGAAAATTTATGAAGAATTTGTATGGGCCAAAAGGAACACAACGGGCCCTGGTTGCGCCTGGGGGTGCCCTGAGGGAGGCACAACCCACCAGGGCACGCCAGGAGGGCCAGGCGCGCCCTGGGGGGTTGTGTCCACCTCGGGTGCCCCCTGGACCGCCTCTTTGCTCTATAAATACCCCAATATTTCCAGAACCCTAGGGGAATCGACGAAATATTCATCCAGCCGCCGCAGAGTCCAGAACCACCAGATCCAATCTAGACACCATCTCGGATGGGGTTCACCACCTCCATTGGTGCCTCTCCGATGATGCGTGATTAGTTCTTTGTAGACCTTCGGGTCCATAGTTAGTAGCTAGATGGCTTCCTCTCTCTCTCTCTCTCTTGATTCTCAACACAATGGTCTCTTGGAGATCCATATGATGTAACTCTTTTGTGGTGTGTTTGTTGGGATCCGATGAACTTTGAGTTTATGATCAGATCTATCTTTTTATATCCATGAAAGTATTTGGGTTTCTTTGATCTCTTTTATTCATGATCTCTTATAGCCTCATATTTCTTCTCCGATATTTGGGTTCTGTTTGGCCAACTCGATCTATTTATCTTGAAATGGGAAGATGTGCTTTTTAGTGGGTTCGATCTTACGGTGCTTGATCCAAGTGACAGAAAGGGAACCGACACGCACGTATCGTTGCTATTAAGGATAAAATTGTTGGGTTTCGTAGTAATTTCAAAAAAATTCCTACGCACACGCAAGATCATGGTGATGCATAGCAATGAGAGGGGAGAGTGTGATCTACGTACCCTTGTAGATCGACAACGGAAGCGTTAACTTGGTTGATGTAGTCGTACGTCTTCACGGCCCGACCGATCAAGCACCGAAACTACGGCACCTCCGAGTTCTAGCACACATTCAGCTCGATGACGATCCCCGGACTCCGATCCAGCAAAGTGTCGGGGAAGAGTTCCGTCAGCACGACGGCGTGGTGACGATCTTGATGTACTACTGTCGCAGGGCTTCGCCTAAGCACCGCTACAATATTATCGAGGACTGTGGTGGAAGGGGGCACCGCACACGGCTAAGAATATGATCACGTGGATCAACTTGTGTCTCTAGGGGGTGCCCCTGCCTCCGTATATAAAGGTTCAAAGGAGGGGGGCCGGCCGGCCATCATAGGGCACGCCAGGAGGAGTCCTACTCCTTCCGGGAGTAGGACTCCCCCCCTTTCTTAGTTGGAATAGGATTCGCGGAGGGGGGAAAAGAGGAGAGACAGGAGGAAGGGGGGCCGGCCCCCTCTCCTTGTCCTATTAGGACCAAGGGGGGAGGGGCGCGTGGCCCATCTCTGGCCACCTCTCCTCTCTTCCACTAAGGCCCACTAAGGCCCATATACCTCTCGGGGGGTTCCGGTAACCTCCCGGTAATCCGGTAAAATCCTGATTTCACCCGGAACACTTCCGATATCCAAACATAGGCTTCCAATATATCAATCTTTATGTCTCGACCATTTTGAGACTCCTCGTCATGTCCGTGATCACATCCGGGACTCCGAACACCCTTCGGTACATCAAAATGCATAAACTCATAATATAACTGTCATCGTAACCTTAAGCGTGCGGACCCTACGGGTTCGAGAACAATGTAGACATGACCAAGACACGTCTCCAGTCAATAACCAATAGCGGGACCTGGATGCCCATATTGGTTCCTACATATTCTACGAAGATCTTTTATCGGTCAGACCGCATAACAACATACGTTGTTCCCTTTGTCATCGGTATGTTACTTGCCCGAGATTCGATCGTCGGTATCCCATACCTAGTTCAATCTCGTTACCGGCAAGTCTCTTTACTCGTTCCGTAATACATCATCCCGCAACTAACTCATTAGTTGCAACGCTTGCAAGGCTTAAGTGATGTGCATTACCGAGAGGGCCCAAAGATACCTCTCCGACAATCGGAGTGACAAATCCTAATCTCGAAATACGCCAACCCAACATGTACCTTTGGAGACACCTGTAGATCTCCTTTATAATCACCCAGTTACGTTGTGACGTTTCGTAGCACACAAAGTGTTCCTCTGGCAAACGGGAGTTGCATAATCTCATAGTCATAGGAACATGTATAAGTCATGAAGAAAGCAATAGCAACATACTAAACGATCGGGTGCTAAGCTAATAGAATGGGTCATGTCAATCAGATCATTCAACTAATGATGTGATCCCGTTAATCAAATGACAACTCTTTGTCCATGGTTAGGAAACATAACCATCTTTGATTAACGAGCTAGTCAAGTAGAGGCATACTAGTGACACTCTGTTTGTCTATGTATTCACACATGTATTATGTTTCCGGTTAATACAATTCTAGGATGAATAATAAACATTTATCATGATATAAGGAAATAAATAATAACTTTATTATTGCCTCTAGGGCATATTTCCTTCAGTCTCCCACTTGCACTAGAGTCAATAATCTAGATTACACAGTAATGATTCTAACACCCATGGAGCCTTGGTGCTGATCATGTTTTGCTCGTGGAAGAGGCTTAGTCAACGGGTCTGCTACATTCAGATCCGTATGTATCTTGCAAATCTCTATGTCTCCCACCTGGACTAGATCCCGGATGGAATTGAAGCGTCTCTTGATGTGCTTGGTTCTCTTGTGAAATCTGGATTCCTTCGCCAAGGCAATTGCACCATTATTGTCAACAAAGATTTTCATTGGACCCGATGCACTAGGTATGACACCTAGATCGGAAATGAACTCCTTCATCCAGACTCCTTCATTCGCTGCTTCCGAAGCAGCTATGTATTCCGCTTCACACGTAGATCCCGCCACGACGCTCTGTTTAGAACTGCACCAACTGACAGCTCCATCGTTTAATGTAAACACGTATCCGGTTTGTGATTTAGAATCGTCCGGATCAGTGTCAAAGCTTGCATCAACGTAACCGTTTACGATGAGCTCTTTGTCACCTCCATATACGAGAAACATATCCTTAGTCCTTTTCAGGTACTTTAGGATGTTCTTGACCGCTGTCCAGTGATCCACTCCTGGATTACTTCGGTACCTCCCTGCTAGACTTATAGCAGGGCACACATCAGGTCTGGTACACAGCATTGCATACATGATAGAGCCTATGGCTGAAGCATAGGGAACATCTTTCATTTTCTCTCTATCTTCTGCAGTGGTCGGGCATTGAGTCTGACTCAACTTCACACCTTGTAACACAGGCAAGAACCCTTTCTTTGCTTGATCCATTTTGAACTTCTTCAAAATCTTGTCAAGGTATGTGCTTTGTGAAAGTCCAATTAAAAGACTTGATCTATCTCTATAGATCTTTATGCCTAATATGTAAGCAGCTTCACCGAGGTCTTTCATTGAAAAACTCTTATTCAAGTATCCCTTTATGCCATCCAGAAATTCTATATCATTTCCAATCAGTAATATGTCATCCACATATAATATCAGAAATGCTACAGAGCTCCCACTCACTTTCTTGTAAATACAGGCTTCTCCAAAAGTCTGTATAAAACCAAATGCTTTGATCACACTATCAAAGCGTTTATTCCAACTCCGAGAGGCTTGCACCAGTCCATAAATGGATCGCTGGAGTTTGCACACTTTGTTAGCTCCCTTTGGATCGACAAAACCTTCCGGTTGCATCATATACAACTCTTCTTCCAGAAATACATTCAGGAATGCAGTTTTGACATCCATCTGCCAAATTTCATAATCATAAAATGCGGCAATTGCTAACATGATTCGGACAGACTTAAGCATCGCTACGGGTGAGAAGGTCTCATCGTAGTCAACCCCTTGAACTTGCCGAAACCCTTTTGGGACAAGTCGAGCTTTGTAGACAGTAATATTACCGTCAGCGTCAGCCTTCTTCTTGAAGATCCATTTATTCTCAATTGCTTGCCGATCATTGGGCAAGTCAACCAAAGTCCACACTTTGTTCTCATACATGGATCCCATCTCAGATTTCATGGCTTCAAGCCATTTTGCGGAATCTGGACTTACCATCGCTTCTTCATAGTTCGTAGGTTCATCATGATCTAGTAGCATGACTTCCAGAACTGGATTACCGTACCACTCTGGCGCGGATCTCACTCTGGTTGATCTACGAGGTTCAGTAGTATCTTGTTCTGAAGTTTCATGATCATTATCATTAGCTTCCTCACTAATTGGTGTAGGTGTCACAGAAAGAGTTTTCTGTGATGCACTAACTTCCAATAAGGGAGCAGGTACAGTTACCTCGTCAAGTTCTACTTTCCTCCCACTCACTTCTTTCGAGAGAACCTCCTTCTCCAGAAAGTTTCCGAACTTAGCAACAAAAGTCTTGCCTTCGGATCTGTGATAGAAGGTGTATCCAATAGTCTCCTTTGGATATCCTATGAAGACACATTTCTCCGATTTGGGTTCGAGCTTATCAGGTTGAAGCTTTTTCACATAAGCATCGCAGCCCCAAACTTTCAGAAACGACAACTTTGGTTTCTTGCCAAACCATAGTTCATAAGGCGTCGTCTCAACGGATTTTGATGGTGCACTTTTTAACGTGAATGCAGCCGTCTCCAAAGCATAACCCCAAAACGATAGCGGTAAATTAGTAAGAGACATCATATATCGCACCATATCTAGTAAAGTACGATTACGATGTTCGGACACACCATTACGTTGTGGTGTTCCGGGTGGCGTGAGTTGCGAAACTATTCCGCATTTTTTCAAATGTACACCAAACTCGTAACTCAAATATTCTCCTCCACGATCAGATCGTAGAAACTTTATTTTCTTGTTACGATGATTTTCAACTTCACTCTGAAATTCTTTGAACTTTTCAAACGTTTCAGACTTATGTTTCATTAAGTAGATATACCCATATCTGCTTAAGTCATCTGTAAAGGTGAGAAAATAACGATATCCGCCACGAGCCTCAATATTCATCGGACCACATACATCAGTATGTATGATTTCCAACAAATTTGTTGCTCTCTCCATAGTACCGGAGAACGGCATTTTAGTCATCTTGCCCATGAGGCACGGTTCGCAAGTACCAAGTGATTCATAATCAAGTGGTTCCAAAATTCCATCAGTATGGAGTTTCTTCATGCGCTTTACACCGATATGATCTAAACGGCAGTGCCACAAATAAGTTGCACTATCATTATCAACTCTGCATCTTTTGGCTTTAACATTATGAATATGTGTGTCACTACTATCGAGATTCAATAAAAATAGACCATTCTTCAAGGGTGCATGACCATAAAAGATATTACTCATATAAATAGAACAACCATTATTCTCTGATTTAAATGAATAACCGTCTCGCATCAAACAAGATCCAGATATAATGTTCATGCTCAACGCTGGCACCAAATAACAATTATTTAGGTCTAATATTAATCCCGAAGGTAGATGTAGAGGTAGCACGCCGACTGCGATCACATCGACTTTGGAACCGTTTCCCACGTGCATCGTCACCTCGTCCTTAGCCAATCTTCGCTTAATCCGTAGTCCCTGTTTCGAGTTGCAAATATTAGCAACAGAACCAGTATCAAATACCCAGGTGCTACTGCGAGCATTAGTAAGGTACACATCAATAACATGTATATCACATATACCTTTGTTCACCTTGCCATCCTTCTTATCCGCCAAATACTTGGGGCAGTTCCGCTTCCAGTGAACAGTCTGCTTGCAGTAGAAGCACTCAGTTTCAGGCTTCGGTCCAGACTTGGGTTTCTTCTCTCGAGCAGCAACTTGCTTGCTGTTCTTCTTGAAGTTCCCCTTCTTCCTCCCTTTGCCCTTTTTCTTGAAACTAGTGGTCTTGTTGACCATCAACACTTGATGCTCTTTTTTGATTTCTACCTCCGCAGCTTTCAGCATTGCGAAGAGCTCGGGAATAGTCTTATTCATCCCTTGCATATTATAGTTCATCATGAAGCTCTTGTAGCTTGGTGGCAGTGATTGGAGAATTCTGTCAATGACGCAATCATCTGGAAGATTAACTCCCATTTGAATCAAGTGATTATTATACCCAGACATTTTGAGTATATGCTCACTGACAGAACTATTTTCCTCCATCTTGCAGCTATAGAACTTATTGGAGACTTCATATCTCTCAATCCGGGCATTTGCTTGAAATATTAACTTCAACTCCTGGAACATCTCATATGCTCCATGACGTTCAAAACGTCGTTGAAGTCCCGGTTCTAAGCCGTAAAGCATGGCACACTGAACTATCGAGTAGTCATCAGCTTTGCTCTGCCAGACGTTTCACAACATCTGGTGTTGCTCCAACAGCAGGCCTGGCACCTAGCGGTGCTTCCAGGACGTAATTCTTCTGTGCAGCAATGAGGATAATCCTCAAGTTACGGACCCAGTCCGTGTAATTGCTACCATCATCTTTCAACTTTGCTTTCTCAAGGAACGCATTAAAATTCAATGGAACAACAGCACGGGCCATCTATCTACAATCAAACATACATAAGCAAGATACTATCAGGTACTAAGTTCATGGTAAATTTAGGTTCAATTAATCATATTACTTAAAGAACTCCCACTTAGATAGACATCCCTCTAAGCCTCTAAGTGATTACGTGATCCAAGTCAACTAAACCATGTCCAATCATCACGTGAGATGGAGTAGTTTCATTGGTGAACACCACTATGTTGATCATATCTACTATATGATTCACGCTCGACCTTTCGGTCTCTGTGTTCCGAGGCCATATTTGTATATGCTTGGCTCGTCAAGTATTACCTGAGTATTCCGCGTGAGCAACTGTTTTGCACCCGTTGTATTTGAACATAGAGCCTATCACACCCGATCATCACGTGGTGTCTCAGCACGAAGAACTTTCGCAACGGTGCATACTCAGGGAGAACACTTCTTGATAATTAGTGAGAGATCATCTTATAATGCTACCGTCAATCAAAGCAAGATAAGATGCATAAAAGATAAACATCACATGCAATCAATATAAGTGATATGATATGGCCATCATCATCTCGTGCTTGTGATCTCCATCTCCGAAGCACCGTCATGATCACCATCGTCACAGGCGCGACACCTTGATCTCCATCGTACCATCGTTGTCGTCTCGCCAATCTTATGCTTCCACGACTATCGCTACCGCTTAGTGATAAAGTAAAGCATTACAGCGCGATTACATTGCATACAATAAAGCGACAACCATATGGCTCCTGCCAGTTGCCGATAACTCGGTTACAAAACATGATCATCTCATACAATAAAATTTAGCATCATGTCTTGACCATATCACATCACAACATGCCCTGCAAAAACAAGTTAGACGTCCTCTACTTTGTTGTTGCATGTTTTACGTGGCTGCTACGGGCTTAAGCAAGAACCAATCTTACCTACGCATCAAAACCACAACGATAGTTTGTCAAGTTGGTGCTGTTTTAACCTTCACAAGGACCGGGCGTAGCCACACTCGGTTCAACTAAAGTTGGAGAAACTATCACCCGCAAGCCACCTATGTGCAAAGCACGTCGGGAGAACCGGTCTCGCGTAAGCGTACGCGTAATGTCGGTCCGGGCCGCTTTGTCCAACAATACCGCCGAACCAAAGTATGACATGCTGGTAAGCAGTATGACTTATATCGCCCACAACTCACTTGTGTTCTACTCGTGCATATAACATCAACATATAAAACCTAGGCTCGGATGCAACTGTTGGGTTTCTTAGTAATTTCAAAAAAATTCCTACGCACACGCAAGATCATGGTGATGCATAGCAACGAGAGGGGGAGAGTGTGATCTACGTACCCTTGTAGATCGACAACGGAAGCGTTAACTTGGTTGATGTAGTCATACGTCTTCACGGCCCGACCGATCAAGCACCGAAACTACGGCACCTCCGAGTTCTAGCACACGTTCAGCTCGATGACGATCCCCGGACTCCGATCCAGCAAAGTGTCGGGGAAGAGTTCCGTCAGCACGACGGCGTGGTGACGATCTTGATGTACTACTGTCGCAGGGCTTCGCCTAAGCACCGCTACAATATTATCGAGGACTGTGGTGGAAGGGGGCACCGCACACGGCTAAGAATATGATCACGTGGATCAACTTGTGTCTCTAGGGGGTGCCCCTGCCTCCGTATATAAAGGTTCAAAGGAGGGGGGCCGGCCGGCCATCATAGGGCGCGCCAGGAGGAGTCCTACTCCTTCCGGGAGTAGGACTCCCCCCTTTCCTAGTTGGAATATGATTCGCGGATGGGGGAAAAGAGGAGAGAGAGGAGGAAGGGGGGCCGGCCCCCTCTCCTTGTCCTATTCGGACCAAGGGGGGGAGGGGCACGCAGCCCATCTCTGTCCACCTCTCCTCTCTTCCACTAAGGCCCACTAAGGCCCATATACCTCCCGGGGGGTTCCGGTAACCTCCCGGTAATCCGGTAAAATCCCGATTTCACCCGGAACACTTCCGATATCCAAACATAGGCTTCCAATATATCAATCTTTATGTCTCAACCATTTCGAGACTCCTCGTCATGTCCATGATCACATCCGGGACTCCGAACACCCTTCGGTACATCAAAATGCATAAACTCATAATATAACTGTCATCGTAACCTTAAGCGTGCGGACCCTACGGGTTCGAGAACAATGTAGACATGACCGAGACACGTCTCCGGTCAATAACCAATAGCGGGACCTAGATGCCCATATTGGTTCCTACATATTCTACGAAGATCTTTTATCGGTCAGACTGCATAACAACATACGTTGTTCCCTTTGTCATCGGTATGTTACTTGCCCGAGATTCGATCGTCGGTATCCCATACCTAGTTCAATCTCGTTACCGGCAAGTCTCTTTACTCGTACCGTAATACATCATCCCGCAACTAACACATTAGTTGCAACGCTTGCAAGGCTTAAGTGATGTGCATTACCGAGAGGGCCCAGAGATACCTCTCCGACAATCGGAGTGACAAATCCTAATCTCGAAATACGCCAACCCAACATGTACCTTTGGAGACACCTGTAGAGCTCCTTTATAATCACCCAGTTACGTTGTGACGTTTGGTAGCACACAAAGTGTTCCTCTGGCAAACGGGGGTTGCATAATATCATAGTCATAGGAACATGTATAAGTCATGAAGAAAGCAATAGCAACATACTAAACGATCGGGTGCTAAGCTAATGGAATGGGTCATGTCAATCAGATCATTCAACTAATGATGTGATCCCGTTAATCAAATGACAACTCTTTGTCCATGGTTAGGAAACATAACCATATTTGATTAACGAGCTAGTCAAGTAGAGGCATACTAGTGACACTCTGTTTGTCTATGTATTCACACATGTATTATGTTTCCGGTTAATACAATTCTAACATGAATAATAAACATTTATCATGATATAAGGAAATAAATAATAACTTTATTATTGCCTCTAGGGCATATTTCCTTCAAAAACGATGGGGTCTATCCCTACATAGATAGATCTTGTCTACACCATGTCATCGTTCTTATTGCATTACTCCGTTTCTCCATGAACTTAATACACTAGATGCATGCTGGATAGCGGTCGATGTGTGGAGTAATAGTAGTAGATGCAGGCAGGAGTCGGTCTACTAATCTTGGACGTGATGCCTATGTAATGATCATTGCTTGGATATCATCATGATTATTTGAAGTTCTATCAATTGACCAACAGTAATTTGTTCACCCACTGTTTGCTATTTTTCTCGAGAGAAGCCACTAGTGAAACCTACGCCCCCCGGGTCTCTTTCTCATATTATTTTCCTTTGCAATCTATTTGCCTTTGCTTTTATTTTTAGATCTACTAAACAAAAAACCCAAAAATACTTTGCTGGAATTTATTCATATTTATTTATTTGCCGTTTGATCTATCAATTTACTACAAATTTACCTCACGTTTGCTTGCCTATCTTGAGGCGCCATACCCCGGAAGGGATTGACAACCCCTTTAACACGTCGGGTTGCGAGAAGTTTTTATTTGTGTGCAGTTGCTGTTTACGTTGTGTTTCTTGGTTCTCCTACTAGTTCGATAACCTTGGTTTCATATCTGAGGGAAATACCTACCGCCGCTGTGCTGCATCATCCCTTCCTCTTTGGGGAAATATCGGTGTAGCTTCAAGTGACATCAATAACTGTTGTCACTATTATCAAAACTATCATATTACTTTGCTACTAATCATGCTGCTGCAGATAATTAATCTCTAGGTGTGGTTGAATTGACAACTCAGCTGCTAATACCTTCAAATATTCTTTGGCTCCCCTTGTGTCGAATATATAAATTTGGGTTGAACACTCTACCCTCGAAAACTATTGCTATCCCCTATACTTGTGGGTTATCATGGGCATGTATAACGCCCTAGTTCCGGTCGCCGAGGCCGAGGTGGGCAAACCTTCTCGTGAGTCGAACCTGTAGTCGGAAGCGCAACCACTTTGTTCATTTCGCATAAACGATACAAATCTTAGGAAAAAAGCCAGGCCCAAAGAACCAGATGAGGGACACACCATCTTCCACATGCCTCATGACACCACATGTAGAAGTATCATCGGTTCAAGGGTGAGGTGGGGAGACCTTATTCCACATCGCTAATGATACCATCATGTCATCATCGCCGAACAGAGACAAACCGCAAAATTTATTCTTAGCCATCCCCGTCACCATAGCAACAAATGAAGGGAAAGAATCCCTTAGACTAGCTAGAAATTAGTGTAGATCAATCGCCGCCGCCGGTTGCTTAGGTCAAAGTGGCGGGAGTGAAAAGTGATGTCTACTACGCAACTTTTATTCTTGTAGATTCGGTTGGGCCTCCAAGCATAGACTTTTGTAGGACAGCAACAAATTTCCCTCAAGTGGATGGCCTAAGGTTTATCAATCCATGGGAGACGTAGGATGAAGATGGTCTTTCTCAAGCAACCCTGCAATCAAATACAAGAATTCTCTTGTGTCCCCGACACACCCAATACAATGCTAAATTGTATAGGTGCACTAGTTCGATGAAGAGATAGTGATACAAGTGTATTATGGATAGTATATATATATAGGTTTTTGTATTTTGAAATAATAAAAACAGCAAGGTAGCATGTAGTAAAAGTGAGCAAATGGTATTGCTATGCTTGGAAATAAGGCCTAGGGTTCATACTTTCATTAGTGCAATCTCTCAACAATGCTAACATAACTGAATCATATAATAATCCCTCAACGTGCGACAAAGAATCACTCCAAAGTTTCTATCAGAGAACGTAAGACAAAAATGTGTATCAACCCCTATGTCTAGATAACGTCAATGTCATCACGGGAATCCACAAGTTGATTAGCAAAATATACATCAAGTGACTCAACAGAATACCCCATTGTCACCATGGATATCCACATGCAAGACATACATCAAGTGACATCAAATCCAATATTCAATTCACATAAGGAAACCTCAGAGAGCAAGACTCAATTCATCACAACAAGATAGAGAGGGAAAAACACCATATGATCCGACTATATTAACAAAGCCCATGGTTACATCAAGATCATCCAGGATCAAGAACGCGCGCGCGCGCGAGGGAGAGAGAGAGAGAGAGATATCAAACACATGGCTACTGGTACATACCCTCAGCCCCGAGGGTGAACTACTCCCTCCTCACCATGAAGACCGCCGGGATGATGAAGATGACCTTCGGTGATGATTTTATTAGATATATGCCCTAGAGGCAATCATGTATGATGATATTTCCTATGTGTTTATGAATAAAGATAGTCCTTGGACATTATCAATGATGTGTATCAACAAGTATGTGACTTGTTTGTGTGACTATGCATTGTATGATGACTGTCCTAAAAAGGTCCCTAGTCGAAAGGGTTTTGTGGATGCCCAGCCGACTAGACTAGCATGTGACACAGTGGATGGATCGGTCTCACTAGCCATGGAGCATTGGATGCTAGCCGGATAATATGGGCTCGGGAGGATCTGGTTGAATTCGACATAGTTGGATCCGAGTCGAGATAAGGTCCGAGTCGGACAGACCCGACAAAGGTAGGTTCCAGGTTTGTCAAGACCCACGCTACGAGACATGGTCGAGCAAGATGAGATTTACCCCTTTTCTCGGGAGAGATATACTCTGGGCCCCTCGTGTGATTCGACCAAGATAAGCATGGCCATGCGACAAGGATTATGAGATAATCCGGTTTGTGGTCGGCATTGATACGTCTCCAACGTATCTATAATTTTTTATTGGTCCATGCTATATTACCTACGGTTTTGGACATTATTGGGCATTATTATCCACTTTTATATTATTTTTGGGACTAACCTATTAACCGGAGGCCCAGCCTAGAATTGTTGTTTTTTGCCTGTTTTAGGGTTTCGAAGAAAAGAAATATCAAACGGAATGAAACCTTTAGGAACGTGATTTTCTCAACGAACAAGACCCAGGAGACTTGGACCCTACGTCAAGACACAAAAGAGGAGGCCACGAGGTAGGGGCGCGCCTACCCCCCCCCCCCCCCAGGCGCGCCCTCCACCCTCGTGGGCCCCCTGTTTCTCCACCGACGTACTCCTTCCTCCTATATATACCTATGTACCCCCAAACGATCAGATACGGAGCAAAAACCCTAATTCCACTGCCGTAACTTTCTGTATCCATGAGATCCCATCTTGGGGCCTGTTCCGGAGCGCCGCCGGAGGGGGCATCAATCACGGAGGGCTTCTACATCAACACCATAGCCCCTCCGATGAAGTGTGAGTAGTTCACCTCAGACCTATGGGTCCATAGTTATTAGCTAGATGGCTTCTTCTCTCTTTTTGGATCTCAATACAATGTTCTCCCCCTCTCTTGTGGATAACTATTCGATGTAATCTTCTTTTTGCGGTGTGTTTGTTGAGACCGATGAATTGTGGATTTATGATCAGGTCTATCTATGAACAATATTTGCATCTTCTTTGAATTCTTTTATGTATGATTGGTTATCTTTGCAAGTCTCTTCGAATTATCAGTTTGGTTTGGCCTACTAGATTGATCTTTCTTGCAATGGGAGAAGTGCTTAGCTTTGGGTTCAATCTTGCGGTGCCCTTTCCCAGTGACAGTAGGGGCAGCAAGGCACGTATTGTATTGTTGCCATCGAGGATAACAAGATGGGGTTTTCTTCATATTGCATGAATTTAGCCCTCTACATCATGTCATCTTGCTTATGGCGTTACTCTGTTTTTAACTTAATACTCTAGATGCATGCTGGATAGCGGTCGATGAGTGGAGTAATAGTAGTAGATGCAGGCAGGAGTCGGTCTACTTGTCTCGGACGTGATGCCTATATACATGATCATGCCTAGATATTCTCATAACTATGCTCAATTCTGTCAATTTCTCAACAGTAATTTGTTCACCCACCTTAGAATACTTATGCTCCCGAGAGAAGCCACTAGTGAAACCTATGGCCCCCGGGTCTATCTTCATCATATTAATCTCCTACTACTTAGTTATTTCCTTTGCTTTTTACTTTGCTTTTACTTTACTTTGCATCTTTATCACAAAAATACCAAAAATATTATCTTATCATATCTATCAGATCTCACTCTCGTAAGTGGCCGTGTAGGGATTGACAACCCCTTATCGCGTTGGTTGCGAGGATTTATTTGTTTTGTGCAGGTGCGAGGGACTCACGCGTAGCCTCCTACTGGATTGATACCTTGGTTCTCAAAACTGAGGGAAATACTTACGCTACTTTGCTGCATCATCCCTTCCTCTTCGGGGAAAACCAACGCAGTGCTCAAGAGGTAGCAAGAAGGATTTCTGGCGCCGTTGCCGGGGAGGTCTACGCAAAAGTCAACATACCAAGTACCCATAACATACCCTTATCTCCCGCATTACATTATTTGCCACTTGCCTCTCGTTTTCCTCTCCCCCACTTCAGCCTTGCCGTTTTATTCACCCTCTCTCTCTATCCTCCCTCTCTTTCTCTATTTGCCTCTTTTTGCCCTCTTGCTTTTTGCTTGCTTGTGTGTTAGTTTGCTTGCTTGTCACGATGGCTCAAGATAACACTAAATTGTGCGACTTCACCAATACCAACAACAATGATTTTATTAGCACTCCGATTGCTCCTCTTACCGATGCTGAATCTTGTGAAATTAATACTGCTTTGCTGAATCTTGTCAAGAAAGATCCATTTTCCGGCCTTCCTAGTGAAGATGCCGCTACCCATCTAAATAGATTCGTTGATTTGTGTGATATGCAAAAGAAGAAAGATGTGGATAATGATATTGTTAAGTTGAAGCTATTTCCTTTTTCGCTTAGAAATCGTGCTAAAGCTTGGTTTTCGTCTTTGTCTAAAAATAGTATTGATTCATGGAACAAATGCAAAGATGCGTTTATCTCTAAGTATTTTTCCTCCCGCTAAGATCATCTCTCTTAGAAACGATATTATTAATTTTAACCAACTTGATCATGAACATGTTGCACAAGCTTGGTAGAGAATGAAACTAATGATATGTAATTGCCCTACTCATGATTTAAATTTTTGGATGATTATACAAAATTTTAATGTCGGATTGAATTTTGCTTCTAGAAATCTTTTAGATTCGGCCGCGGGAGGCACTTTTATGGAAATCACCTTAGGATAAGCTACTAAACTCCTAGATAATATTATGGTTAATTATTCTCAATGGCATACTGAAAGATCTACTAATAAAAAGGTGCATGCGATAGAAGAAATTAATGTTTTGACTAGAAAGATGGATGAACTTATGAAATTATTTGCTAGTAAGAGTGTTTCTTCTGAACCTAATGATATGCCCTTGTCTACTTTGATTGAGAATAATAATGAATCTATGGATGTGAATTTTGTTGGTAGGAACAATTTTGGTAACAATGCGTATAGAGGAAATTTCAATCCTAGGCCTTATCCTAGTGATCCCTCTAATAATTATGGTAATTCCTACAACAATTCTTATGGAAATTATAATAACATGCCATCTGATTTTGAATCTAATATTAAAGAATTTATTACTCCGCAAAAGAATTATAATGCTTTGATTGAAGAAAAATTGCTTAAGATTGATGAGTTGGCTAGGAACATTGATAGAATTTCTCTTGATGTTGATTCTTTGAAACTTAGATGTATTCCTCCTAAGCATGATATCAATGAGTCTCTCAAAGCCATGAGAATTTCCATTGATGAGTGCAAAGAAAGAACCGCTAGGATGCGTGCTAAGAAAGATGCCTTTATAAGAGCGTGTTCTTCTAGTTCCTATGAAAATAAAGATGAAGATCTAAAAGTTATTGATGTGTCCCCTATTAAATCTTTGTATTGCAATATGAATCTTGATAGTTGTGGGACTGGATATGATCCACCTTTACCTAGAAGGCGTTCCAAGAATTCGGAATTTTTTGATCTTGATGCTAAAATTGATAAAAGTGGTATGGAAGAAATTAAAACCCTAGATGTTGCTAAACCCACTATTACGGATTTCAAGGAATTTAACTATGAAAATTTCTCTTTGATTGATTGTATTTCCTTGTTACAATCCGTGCTAAATTCTCCTCACGCTTATAGTCAAAATAAAGTGTTTACTAAACATATCGTTGATGCCTTGATGCAATCTTATCAAGAAAAACTTGAATTGGAAGTTTCTATACCTAGAAAACTTTATGATGAGTGGGAACCAACTATTAAAATTAAAATTAAAGATCATGAATTCTATGCTTTATGTGATTTGGGTGCTAGTGTTTCCACGATTCCAAAGACTTTGTGTGATTTGCTAGGTTTCCGTGATTTTGATGATTGCTCTTTAAACTTGCACCTTGCGGATTCCACTATTAAGAAACCTATGGGAAGAATTAATGATATTCTTCTTGTTGAAAATAGGAATTATGTGCCCATAGATTTTATTGTTCTTGACATAGATTGCAATCCTTCATGTCCTATTATTCTTGGTAGACCTTTCCTTAGAACGATTGGTGCAATTATTGATATGAAGGAAGGGAATATTATATTCCAATTTTCGTTAAGGAAAGGCATGGAACACTTCCCTAGAAATAAAATTAAACTACTTATGAATCTATTATGAGATCCACTTATGGATTGTCTACCAAAGATGGCAATACCTAGATCTATCCTTGCTTTTATGCCTAGCTAGGGGCGTTAAACGATAGCGCTTGTTGGGAGGCAACCCAATTTTATTTTTATTCCTTGATTTTTGCTCCTGTTTAGTAATAAATAATTTATCTAGCCTCTGTTTTGGTTGTGTTTTTTTGTGTTTAATTAGTGTTTGTTCCAAGTAGAACCGTTGGGAAGACTTGGGGAAAGTCTTGTTACACTTGCTGTAAAAAAACAGAAACTTTAGCGCTCACGAGAACTGCTATCATTTTTATTTGGAAAGTTCTATTTAGTTAATTATTTTTGAAGACGATTAATAGATAAATTCCTCACGTCCAGCAATTTATTTTAGAATTTTTGGGGTTCCAGATCTCACGCTAGCTACAGATTACTACAGACTGTTCTGTTTTTGACAGATTCTGTTTTTCGTATGTTGTTTACTTATTTTGATGAATCTATGGCTAGTAAAATAGTTTATTGTAACACCCTCGATGCGACTATAGCTCCCACGTGTCGAGGCATGACTTAGAGACATAATCGCATTGAAGGCATATGTCGCAAGTTAGGCAATCTTCACAACATCCCATGTAATATGAATAATAAAGGAGAGAACATAGTTGGCTTACACTCGCCACGTCACATCAAAGTACATAAATAACATTACATCATCCAAAAACACTCATGGCCCGACTACGGCGCCAAAATAGAAGAAAACCCAACATGCGACAACGGTCCCAATCACCCCCAACTGGGCACCACTACTGATCCTCGGGAAAGGAAACGTAGTATCGTTGAGAGTCTTCGTCGAACTCCCACTTGAGCTCATACGCATCTCCTGGAGCGGAATCATCGGGCCCTGCATCTGGTGTAATAGTAATCTGTGAGCCACAGGGACTCAGCAATCTCGCACCCTCGCGATCAAGACTATTTAAGCTTATAGGAAAGGAAAGGCAAATATACGTGGAGCTGCAGCAAGCGACTAGCATATATGGTGGCTAACTTATTCGCAAAGGAGAGCGAGAAGAGGAGGCAAAGCGCGAGCGAGAAACAAGAGAGCAACCTGCGCAAACATTACTCCAACACCGTGTCCACTTCCCGGACTCCGCCGAGAAGAGGCCATCACGGTAACACACTCAGTTGATTCATTTTAATTAATTAAGGTTCAAGTTATCTACAACCAGACATTAACAAATTCCCATCTGCCCATAACCGCGGGCATGGCTTTCGAAAGTTCAATCCCTGCAGGGGAGTCCCAACTTAGCCCATGACAAGCTCTCACGGTCAACGAAGGAATAGACCTCCTCCTAAGACGTTCCGATCAGACTCGGTATCTCGGTAACTCAAGACACTTCGACAGGTTAAAACAAGACCAGCAACACCGCCCGAATGTGCCGACAAATCCCGATAGGAGCTGTACATATCTCGTTCTCAGGGCACACTCAGATGAGACTATCTACGAGTAAAACCAACCCTCAAGTTTCCCCGAGGTGGCCCCGCAGGCAGGTCAGTTCGGACCAACACTCAGAGGGAGCACTGGCCCAGTGGGGGGGGGCTAAAATAAGATGACCCTTGGGCTCCGGTAACCCAAGGGAAAAAGAGGCTAGGTGGCGAATGGTAAAACCAATGTTGGGCATTGCTGGAAAAGCTTTAATCAAGGCGAACTATCAAGGGGTTCCCATTATAACCCAACCGCGTAAGGAACGCAAAAATCCGGGAACATAACACCGATATGACGGAAACTAGGGCGGCAAGAGTGGAACAAAACACTAGGCGAGGGGCCGATCCTTCCACCCTTTACCAAGTATATAGATGCATAAAGATAGCAAGGTAATATAATGATATCCCAACAAGTAAATCAAAGATGTTCCAACAAGGAACGGCCTCCGATCTTAACCTGCAACTAGCAACGCTATAAGAGGGGCTGAGCAAAGCGGTAACATAGCCAATCAACGGTTTGCTAGGACAATGGTGGGTTAGAGGTTTGACATGGCAATTTGGGAGGCTTGCAAGCAAGTGGTAGGCATCGTAGCAATGGCATAGCAAAAGAGCGAGCAAACTAGCATAGCAAAGATAGTAGTGATTTCGAGGGTATGATCATCTTGCCTGCACAGTTGTCAGAGTTGACTGGATCCTCAAGAGCAAACTCAAAGGGCTCCTCGTTAGCGAACTCATCTCCCGGCTCTACCCAAACAAGACAAACAAGCAGCAAGGATACAATCAACCACGTGCAAACTCAATCAACACGATGCAAAGATGATATGCTATGCGGGATGCGATGCGGGATGCAAAATGCAAGATATGACAGGAAATGCATGAACCTGGCCTCAACTTGGAATTCCAAGGGTGCCACTGGAAATATGAGATGAAATCGCTTCAAAACAATATAAAGAACGCCGGAATCGGAGTTACGGTTTGGAAATGGCAAGCATTTTAAGAATGACACCGGTCTGCGATTTACAGCAAGTAGGCATCTAAATGCAATGAGATGAACATGCTACAGCACCCAAACATGACAACAAAATGCATGGCAGCGATGTACACAACATGCTTAACAAAAGTCTAGCACGGAGCTACAGCCAATTCATCCATTATGAGGTTCAAACAAGCATGTCAAAAACGCAAAAGCAAAACAGATTTCAGACTTAGTGAAATTAACACTTGTCTGAAATTTCAGATCACGAAGCCCTCTTCGGAGCAGCAAAACAACATGATACATGACCTGATTATGACAAAGAAGAACATGGCATGGAGCTACTCAACAAGTTTAACAAAATACCCAAAGTGACCTGGGGCCAAAAGGGTTCACGAAATATACTAACGGGCACACGAACATAGCTAAAACACAATCAGTTTTCAGACTTAGTGAAAACTGAGACATGCTGAAATGTAACTCACGAAGGCATGTAAACGAGCTCGGTGCACTCACTGCGTTGCAAGTCATGGCAAGAAAAGCATACATCCATTAAGAAGGCACAAAATTCTAGCTATACATGGCAAGAACAATGGCATAGCATGCACGGATCAACTACAATAGCATCGGCAAAATCGCAAACGAGTTGACGATCTGCCCAGATTCACCACAAAGCAAAAGTAGAGCTCGATTGACTCAAGCTAGGTTGCTCCATAATTGCAAGTAAAGACATGGATGGATAGAGCATAACATGATTAACAAAACTCCTTTACTGATCATCCTCAAAAGAGGCACGGATCACTAGGAAACAAGCTGAACATATGGCATCATGAACTAAATAATCCCAGACTTAGTGAAAACTACAAAGTCCCTGAAAACAGATTTACCGGGTGCCTCACTTTGCAAGCTTGCACAAGTCACCACACACATCCTAAAAATGCATGGGTTGCACCTCTGGAAAGATAACAAAATTCTTAACAAAACATATGAAGGACTCATAGGCATAGCATGCACACAACAATCATGGCAAAAATGACAAAAGTCTAAGATGAACTAGCAGATCTGACAACTAACTCACGAAGCCTCCTTCTAATAGCATTTCGGGCATCAAGATGAGCTCAAATGAAAATGATGCAATGGAATGAAATGATGTACTCGTCGAGACGAACATTTTGATATACTATATGTCCAAATCGGAGCTACGGATGCGGAGATATCACTGGTCAAAGATTGCATAAAAATTAGGGTTCGGAGGAGAAAGTCAACCCTCAAAATTCCAGATCTCAGATCTGAAATTACTGTTCACCGAGCGCGCCGTTCGAGGTTCGTTGGCCGGCGATGGCGGTGGTGGCCGGAGAAGGAGGGAGCTCACCAGGGGGAGGAGAGGCCGGGGTGGCCGGGGACTTGGCCGGCGTGGAGGAAGCGGCGGCGGCCGGCGGGACCTCGGGCGGCGCGGGCGTGCGGGCGCCGGCGAGGTGCGCGGCCCAGGGCGGCGATGGCCGAGTGCGGCGGCGGGGCGTCGGCGACGTGGAAGAAGGGCGGCGCAGCGAGGTCGTCCTCGGGCGCGGGCGGCACGGGAGGAAGGAGGCGGCGGCCCGGGCGTGGGAGGAGAGGGCCGGCCTTGGGCCCTCACGGGCCGGCGGCGGTGGGAGGTGGCGCTGCCACGTGGCGGGCGGTGGTAGGCTGAGGCGAGCGGCGGACGTGTCCGGCGGCGTCGGATCTGAGATTTTAGGGTTAGGGGGAGAATGAACCGCGAATTTTGGAGGGGGTGTATATATAGACATAGGGGGAGCTAGGAGAGTCCAAATGAGGTGCGGTTTTCGGCCACGCGATCGTGATCGAACGCTCTAGGACATGGAGCAGAGTTTGGTGGGTTTTGGCCCAAATTGGAGGGGTGTTGGGCTGCAACACACACGAGGCCTTTTCGGTCCCTCGGTTAACCGTTGGAGTATCAAACGAAGTCCAAATGATACGAAACTTGACAGGCGGTCTACCGGTAGTAAACCAAGGCCGCATGACAAGTCTCGGTCCAATCCGGAAATGTTTAAACCCCACACACGAAAGAAAGCTAGAAATGACCACTGGAGGAGAACGAAGCGCCGGAATGCAAAACGGACAACGGGGAAAATGCTCGAATGCATGAGATGAACACGTATGAAAATGCAATGCACATGATGACATGATAGGAGATGCATGAGAACGAAAAACAACACATGGAGACAAAAACCCGAACCCGAGGAAATTAATATAACTTAACGCCGGAAACGGTAAGAGTTGGAGTACAAATAGGGAAAGTTATATCCGGGGCGTTACAACACTCCACCACTACGAAAGGATCTCGTCCCGAGATCTAGGACTGAAAGAACGCCGGGTACTCAGAACGGAGGTGATCCTCACGTTCCCAGGTAGCTTCACGGTCGGAATGGTGCGACCACTTGACTTTGAGGAATTTGATTGACTTGTTGTGAGTCTTGCGTTCAGTCTCTTCAAGAATAGCGACTGGGTGCTCACGATAAGAGAGATCTTCTTGGAGCTCAATGTCCTCGAAGTTGACTGTGCGTTCAGGAGTCTTGAAGCACTTCCGAAGCTCAGAGACATGGAACACGTCATGAACATTTGCAAATTTTGAAGGAAGCTCGAGTTGATAGGCGAGGTTGCCTCTCTTGCTGACAATCTTGAAAGGCCCCACGTATCTAGGGGCAAGCTTCCCTTTGATACCGAAGCGACGAGTACCTTTCATAGGAGAGACACGGAGGTAAACATGATCTCCGATCTCAAAAGCCAAATCATGGTGCTTACTATCATAGTAGCTCTTCTGATGAGATTGGGCTGCTTTGAGGTTATCACGAATGACTTTGCACATTTCTTCTGCTTCTGTGATTAAGTCATTACCCAAAAGCTGATGTTCACTGGTTTCGGACCAGTTGAGAGGGGTACGGCACTTCCTGCCATACAGAATTTCAAATGGGGCCTTGCCCGAACTTGCTTGAAAACTATTGTTGTAGGAGAATTTAGCATAAGGAAGACAATCCTCCCACTTCATGCCGAAGGAGATCACACAAGCCCTGAGCATATCTTCAAGAATCTGGTTGACACGCTCGACTTGACCGCTTGTTTGAGGATGGAAAGCAGTGCTGAAGCGGATGTTGGTGCCCATGGCCTTCTGAAAAGAATCCCAAAACTTGGAGGTAAAGATGCTGCCACGATCTGAAGAGATCACTTGAGGAATACCGTGCAGAGAGACAATACGAGAGGTATAGAGTTCCGCCAATTGAGCTGCAGTGATCGACTCTTTGATAGGCAGAAAATGAGCCACTTTGGTGAGTTTGTCGATGACAACAAATATAGCATCATTGCCACGCTTGGACTTTGGAAACCCAGTCACGAAGTCCATCTCAATGTGGTCAAACTTCCATTCTGGAATGGCAAGAGGTTGGAGGAGACCTGCTGGCCTTTGGTGTTCTGCCTTCACTCTTCTGCAGACATCACATTCATTCACGAATTGAGCGATCTCGCGCTTCATTCGAGTCCACCAATAAGCTTGCTTAAGGTCCTGATACATCTTCGTACTCCTAGGATGGATGGAGAGGAGAGAATTGTGAGCCTCATTCATGATCACTTTACGGAGGTCACCTTTGGGCATAACAATACGATCCTCGAAGAAGAGAGTGTCCTTGTCATCAAGGCGGTAGCACTTGTACTTGGACTGACTCTTAGCAATCCCAATCTTCACCTTTTTCACCATAGCATCAAGAAGCTGGGCTTGGCGAATCTGGTCTTCTAAGGTAGGAGAGACTTGAAGGTTGGCGAGGAAACCTTGAGGAACAACTTGCAGATTAAGCTTGCGGAAAGCTTCACAAAGCTCGGGTTGATAAGGCTTGAGAATAAGACTGTTGCAGTAGGCCTTCCTACTTAAAGCGTCAGCAATCACATTGGCCTTGCCTGGAGTATACTCAATACTCGGATTATACTCTTGAATCATTTCGACCCAACGAGTTTGCCTGAGGTTGAGATTAGGCTGAGTGAAGATGTACTTGAGACTCTTGTGATCAGTGAAAATATCCACTTTTCTTCCCAATAGAAGATGTCTCCAAGTCAACAGAGCATGCACAACTGCCGCCAACTCGAGATCATGAGTGGGGTAGTTCTTCTCATTAGGCTTCAACTAGCGAGATGTATAAGCAACAACTTTCTTCTCTTGCATTAAAACTGCACCGAGACCTTGGAGAGAGGCATCACAAAAGACCTCGTACGGCTTGGATTCATCAGGCGGAGTCAAAACTGGAGCAGTGATCAACTTCTCTTTCAAAGTGTTGAAAGCAATATCACACTCCGGAGACCAAACATACTTGACGTGCTTCTGGAGAAGATTAGAGAGAGGCTTCGCGATCTTGGAAAAGTTTTCAACGAATCTTTGGCAATAGCTTGCGAGACCGAGAAAACTGCGGAGTTGCTTCACGTTCTGAGGAGGTTCCCAATTCACAATTGCAGACACCTTATCAGGATTCATGGCAATGCCCTTGGCAGAGATGATATGACCAAGATAAAGAACCTCATCGAGCCAAAATTCACACTTGGAGAACTTGGCGTAGAACTGATGTTCCCTGAGCTTATCAAGAACCAAACGCAAGTGCTTGGCATGATATTCCTTGTTCTTCGAGAAAACCAGAATGTCGTCGAGATAGACCAAAACGAAGTCATTGGTGTAGGCATTGAAGATGAAGTTCATCATGCGAGAGAACGTCGGAGGAGCGTTGGCGAGGCCAAAAGACATGACAGTGTATTCATATGAACCAAAGCTTGTTCTGAATGCTGTCTTGGGAATATCTTCTTCACGAATGCGAATCTGGTGATAACCCATACGGAGATCAAGCTTGGAGAATACTTGGGCACCTTTGAGTTGTTCGAAAATCTCATTGATGTTGGGAAGTGGGTATTTGTTCTTGATGGTCTTCTTGTTCACTGGACGGTAATCAACACAAAGTCGGTCCGATCCATCCTTCTTCTTCACAAAAAGAACACCACAACCCCACGGAGAAGAACTAGGCCGGATAAGACCCATTATTTCTTGCTCATCGAGTTGCTTCTTCAGCTCCTTCAACTCTTCAGGGCCGAGCTTGTAAGGACGTTTGCACACAGGTTCCGTGCCAAGCTCAAGTTCAATAACGAATTCAACTGGCCGGTGCGGAGGCATTCCTGGGAGCTCTTCTGGAAAGACGTCTTGATATTCGCAAACGACTGGAATTTGCGAAATAGCGTCCAATTCACCCTTCTCATTGAGAGAAAATAGACGGATGGAATTATCCCGAGCGGCAAAGACAATTACATCCTCAGACGAATGAGTCAATTGAATCTGCCTGGCTGCACAATCAAGCTGAGCCTTGTGCTTAGAAAGCCAATCCATCCCGAGAATAAGATCAATATCCGAGTTACCAAGAACCATTGGAGAAGCCAGAAACTTGAAGTCACCCATCAAGATAGAAATATCCGGAACCATCAAACTAGAACTCAGACGCTTAGCCGGAGAGACGACTTGCATAGCTCTAGGTAAAGCCTTAGTAGTAAAATTGTTCTCCGATGCAAAAGGGAAAGACATGAAGGAATGCGATGCACCAGAGTCAAAAAGTACTTTTGCGGGAATATCATTAACAGGAAGGTTACCCATGATCACATCTGACGAGTCCTCTGCCTGAGCTGCATTCATCAAATTGACCTTGGCATGCTTGGGGTTATGCTTGATCACAGCTGTACTTGTCGATCTGACAGGAGGAGGAGGAGGAAGACGCCTCTGGTTGAGACACTTGTTGGCATAGTGACCCTTCTGTTGGCACTTGTTGCACGTGACCTCTGAAAGCGGACGGTGATACGGAGCACTCGATCTTGGCGGTTGAGACGAAGTCTTGTTCTGAAAGCCAGGGTTGGGTGGGTAGGAAGAACCACTGCCACCTTTGCTCTTCTGCTGGTACGGCTGACGGAACAGAGGAGGAGGAAGCCAGAACTTTTGCTGCTTGGCCACTTGAGTAGAGGAAGAAGGAGTAACATCTCTGACTCGCTTCCTGGAAGCATCACACCTCAACTGAGCAGCCTCTTGCTTCAGTGCCATGTTGTAGAACTCATCGTATCTCAAGGGCTCGAAGAGGACAAGAGCGAGCTGAATATCTTCTCTGAGACCACCCCTGAACTGATATATCATGCTCTTCTCATCAGGGACGTCCTGCTTGCAAAGCGGGCGAGCTTCTGGAACAACTTGTTGTAGTCATAGACAGACAAAGAGCCTTGCTTCAGATTGCGGAATTCCTCGCGCTTGCTTTCGACCACGCTCTGCGGAATATGATGAGCTCGGAAATCTCGACGGAAATCATCCCAAGTGATAACACGTCCACCTCTGGAATCCTTGTACTGCTGGAACCATTCTGCAACTTGATCTTTGAGTTGGAAGGAAGCGAACTTGACGAAATCTTCAGGCCTGACGTTGCTGCACTCGAAATGCTTACACAGATCCACAAGCCAATCGTCAGCATCGGTTGCCTCAACACAATTGCTGAAAGTCTTTGGCCCGTTAGCAAGGAACTGGTTGAGTGTAGCAAAGTGACTCTGGTTGCTGCCTTGATTCCCTTGACTGCCTTGATTGCGCTCTTGGAGAATTTGCATGATCAGCTGTGTGTTTGCATTGGTTGCGACCATCACAGCTTGCCACGCCTCTGGAGGTGGTGGCGGATCAGGATTCGGAGTCGTGCGCATTGGAGGAGCCATCCTGAAGAGGTTGACCACCATTAGCACATTGACAGATAAATATTGAAGTTGAATCCAACGGAATGAAAATTGCAACATATAGTCTTCACATCCGAACAAAATGAACGAATGCATTCCTCTTCAAATGGTCACATATCCATAAATTGAGAAGCCACGTAGAATTAAGGAAGAGAAATAAATCAACAAGGTACGGATCAAGAACGAATAATCGGTAAGAAATCCCAATCTCAAACCAATATCCGTGGAAGAAGAACTAGAACTACTAGAATTCCCACCTATGAAACTCCCGAACCTTTCCGGTTATGCAATCAGGTGTTGGGGATACAGGGGAAGCATAATATCTCACCCAAACTAGCAAATCCTACATCCAGCTGTATCCATCCTTCAACACATAACCAAGAAACCTTCGGAAACCATCTACCTAAACCTTCGAAAAGCATTCGTTATACAAGTTATGGCGATACTCCCGAACTCCCGCCCCAGTACTGGGTGGCGTCGAGGTTATCTCACCAACGAACTGCATAAAAGAGATTTTCGATGTCGGCGAACATATCTCAAGTATTCCAGAATTGCAACGATAAAATTATGATGACAACACCTCAGAGCTCAACTCCTCGGGACACTTCCACTAAACCCCTGACAGGAGGCACCAAGACAATGTTCTCATCATAAGCCATCGGAACGATTCCAAGATACTCGCGTGATCCTAAAAAAAAATTTGGTGAAATTTCAGAAGAGAAGAGTCAAAACTCTACGTCAGGATGCCTTACCAAAGCGATGAGGAGACTGGGAAGTAAAAAGAATTCCTAAACTCTCCGATATATAATTCCTAAAGACTCAAAACATTTTTTTTCTAGACACAACTCGGCCGCTAAAAACGATCAAGCAATGGGGCTCCTAAGGTCGGGGAAGGCTCTGATACCAACTTGTAACACCCTCGATGCGACTATAGCTCCCACGTGTCGAGGCATGACTTAGAGACATAATCGCATTGAAGGCATATGTCGCAAGTTAGGCAATCTTCACAACATCCCATGTAATATGAATAATAAAGGGGAGAACATAGTTGGCTTACACTCGCCACGTCACATCAAAGTACATAAATAACATTACATCATCCAAAAACACTCATGGCCCGACTACGGCGCCAAAATAGAAGAAAACCCAACATGCGACAAAGGTCCCAATCACCCCCAACTGGGCACCACTACTGATCCTTGGGAAAGGAAACGTAGTATCGTTGAGAGTCTTCGTCGAACTCCCACTTGAGCTCATACGCATCTCCTGGAGCGGAATCATCGGGCCCTGCATCTGGTGTAATAGTAATCTGTGAGCCACAGGGACTCAGCAATCTCGCACCCTCGCGATCAAGACTATTTAAGCTTATAGGAAAGGAAAGGCAAATATACGTGGAGCTGCAGCAAGCGACTAGCATATATGGTGGCTAACTTATTCGCAAAGGACAGCGAGAAGAGGAGGCAAAGCGCGAGCGAGAAACTAGAGAGCAACCTGCGCAAACATTAATCCAACACCGTGTCCACTTCCCGGACTCCGCCGAGAAGAGGCCATCACAGTAACACACTCAGTTGATTCATTTTAATTAATTAAGGTTCAAGTTATCTACAACCGGACATTAACAAATTCCCATCTGCCCATAACCGCGGGCACGGCTTTCGAAAGTTCAATCCCTGCAGGGGAGTCCCAACTTAGCCCATGACAAGCTCTCACGGTCAACGAAGGAATAGACCTCCTCCCAAGACGTTCCGATCAGACTCGGTATCTCGGTAACTCAAGACACTTCGACAGGTTAAAACAAGACCAGCAACACTGCCCGAATGTGCCGACAAATCCCGATAGGAGCTGTACATATCTCGTTCTCAGGGCACACTCAGATGAGACTAGCTACGAGTAAAACCAACCCTCAAGTTTCCCCGAGGTGGCCCCGCAGGCAGGTCAGTTCGGACCAACACTCAGAGGGAGCACTGGCCCGGTGGGGGGGGGGGCTAAAATAAGATGACCCTTGGGCTCCGGTAACCCAAGGGAAAAAGAGGCTAGGTGGCGAATGGTAAAACCAATGTTGGGCATTGCTGGAAAAGCTTTAATCAAGGCGAACTATCAAGGGGTTCCCATTATAACCCAACCGCGTAAGGAATGCAAAAATCCGGGAACATAACACCGATATGACGGAAACTAGGGCGGCAAGAGTGGAACAAAACACTAGGCGAGGGGCCGATCCTTCCACCCTTTACCAAGTATATAGATGCATAAAGATAGCAAGGTAATATAATGATATCCCAACAAGTAAATCAAAGATGTTCCAACAAGGAACGGCCTCCGATCTTCACCTGCAACTAGCAACGCTATAAGAGGGGCTGAGCAAAGCGGTAACATAGCCAATCAACGGTTTGCTAGGACAATGGTGGGTTAGAGGTTTGACATGGCAATTTGGGAGGCTTGCAAGCAAGTGGTAGGCATCGTAGCAATGGCATAGCAAAAGAGCGAGCAAACTAGCATAGCAAAGATAGTAGTGATTTCGAGGGTATGATCATCTTGCCTGCACAGTTGTCAGAGTTGACTGGATCCTCAAGAGCAAACTCAACAGGCTCCTTGTTAGCGAACTCGTCTCCCGGCTCTACCCAAACAAGACAAACAAGCAGCAAGGATACAATCAACCACGTGCAAACTCAATCAACACGATGCAAAGATGATATGCTATGCGGGATGCGATGCGGGATGCAAAATGCAAGATATGACAGGAAATGCATGAACCTGGCCTCAACTTGGAATTCCAAGGGTGCCACTGGAAATATGAGATGAAATCGCTTCAAAACGATATAAAGAACGCCGGAATCGGAGTTACGGTTTGGAAATGGCAAGCATTTTAAGAATGACACCGGTCTGCGATTTACAGCAAGTAGGCATCTAAATGCAATGAGATGAACATGCTACAGCACCCAAACATGACAACAAAATGCATGGCAGGGATGTACACAACATGCTTAACAAAAGTCTAGCACGGAGCTACAGCCAATTCATCCATTATGAGGTTCAAACAAGCATGTCAAAAACGCAAAAGCAAAACAGATTTCAGACTTAGTGAAATTAACACTTGTCTGAAATTTCAGATCATGAAGCCCTCATCGGAGCAGCAAAACAACATGATACATGACCTGATTATGACAAAGAAGAACATGGCATGGAGCTACTCAACAAGTTTAACAAAATACCCAAAGTGACCTGGGGCCAAAAGGGTTCACGAAATATACTAACGGGCACACGAACATAGCTAAAACACAATCAGTTTTCAGACTTAGTGAAAACTGAGACATGCTGAAATGTAACTCACGAAGGCATGTAAACGAGCTCGATGCACTCACTGCGTTGCAAGTCATGGCAAGAAAAGCATACATCCATTAAGAAGGCACAAAATTCTAGCTAGACATGGCAAGAACAATGGCATAGCATGCACGGATCAACTACAATAGCATCGGCAAAATCGCAAACGAGTTGACGATCTGCCCAGATTCACCACAAAGCAAAAGTAGAGCTCGATTGACTCAAGCTAGGTTGCTCCATAATTGCAAGTAAAGACATGGATGGATAGAGCATAACATGATTAACAAAACTCCTTTACTGATCATCCTCAAAAGAGGCACGGATCACTAGGAAACAAGCTGAACATATGGCATCATGAACTAAATAATCCCAGACTTAGTGAAAACTACAAAGTCCCTGAAAACAGATTTACCGGGTGCCTCACTTTGCAAGCTTGCACAAGTCACCACACACATCCTAAAAATGCATGGGTTGCACCTCTGGAAAGATAACAAAATTCTTAACAAAACATATGAAGGACTCATAGGCATAGCATGCACACAACAATCATGGCAAAAATGACAAAAGTCTAAGATGAACTAGCAGATCTGACAACTAACTCACGAAGCCTCCTTCTAATAGCATTTCGGGCATCAAGATGAGCTCAAATGAAAATGATGCAATGGAATGAAATGATGTACTCGTCGAGACGAACATTTTGATATACTATATGTCCAAATCGGAGCTACGGATGCGGAGATATCACTGGTCAAAGATTGCATAAAAATTAGGGTTCGGAGGAGAAAGTCAACCCTCAAAATTCCAGATCTCAGATCTAAAATTACTGTTCACCGAGCGCGCCGTTCGAGGTTCGTCGGCCGGCGATGGCGGTGGTGGCCGGAGAAGGAGGGAGCGCACCAGGGGGAGGAGAGGCCGGGGTGGCCGGGGACTTGGCCGGCGTGGAGGAAGCGGCGGCGGCCGGCGGGACCTCGGGCGGCGCGGGCGTGCGGGCGCCGGCGAGGTGCGCGGCCCAGGGTGGCGATGGCCGAGTGCGGCGGCGGGGCGTCGGCGACGTGGAAGAAGGGCGGCGCAGCGAGGTCGTCCTCGGGCGCGGGCGGCACGGGAGGAAGGAGGCGGCGGCCCGGGCGTGGGAGGAGAGGGCCGGCCTTGGGCCCTCGCGGGCCGGCGGCGGTGGGAGGTGGCGCTGCCACGTGGCGGGCGGTGGTAGGCTGAGGCGAGCGGCGGACGTGTCCGGCGGCGTCGGATCTGAGATTTTAGGGTTAGGGGGAGAATGAACCGCGAATTTTGGAGGGGGGTGTATATATAGACATAGGGGGAGCTAGGAGAGTCCAAATGAGGTGCGGTTTTCGGCCACGCGATCATGATCGAACGCTCTAGGACATGGAGCAGAGTTTGGTGGGTTTTGGCCCAAATTGGAGGGGTGTTGGGCTGCAACACACACGAGGCCTTTTCGGTCCCTCGGTTAACCGTTGGAGTATCAAACGAAGTCCAAATGATACGAAACTTGACAGGCGGTCTACCGGTAGTAAACCAAGGCCGCATGACAAGTCTCGGTCCAATCCGGAAATGTTTAAACCCCACACACGAAAGAAAGCTAGAAATGACCACTGGAGGAGAACGAAGCGCCGGAATGCAAAACGGACAACGGGGAAAATGCTCGAATGCATGAGATGAACACGTATGAAAATGCAATGCACATGATGACATGATAGGAGATGCATGAGAACGAAAAACAACACATGGAGACAAAAACCCGAACCCGAGGAAATTAATATAACTTAACGCCGGAAACGGCAAGAGTTGGAGTACAAATAGGGAAAGTTATATCCGGGGCGTTACATTTATAAACCATAGAGAAGTTGGAATACAGTAGGTTTAACACCAATATAAATAAAGAATGAGTTCATTACAGTACCTTGAAGTGGTCTTTTGTTTTCTTTCGCTAACGGAGCTCACGAGATTTTCTACTTTGAGTTTTGTGTTGTGAAGTTTTCAAGTTTTGGGTAAAGATTTGATGGATTATGGAACAAGGAGTGGCAAGAGCCTAAGCTTGGGGATGCCCATGGCACCCCCAAGATAATATAAGGACACCTAAAAGCCAAAGCTTGGGGATGCCCCGGAAGGCATCCCCTCTTTCGTCTACTTCTATCGGTAACTTTACTTGGAGCTATATTTTTATTCACCACATGATATGTGTTTTGCTTGGAGCGTATTGTATTATTTGAGTCTTTATTTTTTAGTTTACCACAATCATCCTTTTTGTACACACCTTTTGAGAGAGCCATACATGATTTGGAATTTTTTAGAATACTCTATGTGCTTCGCTTATATCTTTTGAGTTATATAGTTTTGCTCTAGTACTTCACTTATATCTTTTAGAGCACGGTGGTGGATTTGTTTTATAGAAACTATTGATCTCTCATGCTTCACTTAGATTATTTTGAGAGTCTTAAATAGCATAGTAATTTGCTTAAAATCCTAATATGCTTGGTATACAAGATTAATAATAAAACTTTCTTATGAGTGTGTTAAATACTATGAGAAGTTTGATGCTTGATAATTGTTTTGAGATATGAAGATGGTGATATTAAAGTTGTGCTAGTTGAGTAGTTGTGAATTTGAAGAATACTTGTGTTAAAGTTTGTGATTCTCGTAGCATGCACGTATGGTGAACCGTTATGTGATGAAGCCGGGGCATGATTTATTTATTGATTGTCTTCCTTATGAGTGGCGGTCAGGGACGAACGATGGTCTTTTCCTACCAATCTATCACCCTATGAGCATGCGCATAATACTTTGCTTTGATAACCTGTAGATTTTTGCAATAAGTATATGAGTTCTTTATTACTAATGTTGAGTCCATGGATTATACGCACTCTCACCCTTCCACCATTGCTAGCCTCTCTAATACCGCGCACTTTTCGCCGGTATCATACACCCACCATATACCTTCCTCAAAACAGCCACCATACCTACCTATTATGGCATTTCCATAGCCATTCCGAGATATATTGCCATGCAACTTTCCACCGTTCCGTTTATTATGACACACTCCATCATTGTCATATTGCTTAGCATGATCATGTAGTTGACATAGTATTTATGGCAAAGCCACCGTTCATAATTCTTTCATACATGTCACTCATGAGTCATTGCATATCCCGATACACCGTCGGAGGCATTCATATAGAGTCATATTTTGTTCTAAGTGTCGAGCTGTAAATGTTGAGTTGTAAGAAAATAAAAGTGTGATGATCATCATTATTAGAGCATTGTCCCAGTGAGGAAAGGATGATGGAGACTATGATTCCCCCACAAGTCGGGATGAGACTCCAGACGAAAAAAAGAGGCCATAATAAAAAAAGAAGAGAAAGGCCCAAATAAAAAAATGAGAGAAAAAGAGAGAAGGGGCAATGCTACTATCCTTTTACCACACTTGTGCTTCAAAGTAGCACCATGATATTCATAGTAGAGAGTCTCTCGTTTCGTCACTTTCATATACTAGTGGGAATTTTTCATTATAGAACTTGGCTTGTATATTCCAATGATGGGCTTCCTCAAAATGCCCTAGGTCTTCATAAGCAAGCAAGTTGGATGCACACCCACTTAGTTTCTTTTTGAGCTTTCATATACTTATAGCTCTAGTGCATCCGTTGCATGGCAATCCCTACTCACTCACATTGATATCTATTGATGGGCATCTCCATAGCCCGTTGATACGCCTAGTTGAGGTGAGACTATCTTCTCCTTTTTTGTCTTCTCCACAACCACCATTCTATTCCACCTATAGTGCTATATCCATGGCTCACGCTCATGTATTGCGTGAAGATTGAAAAAGTTTTGAGAATGTCAAAAGCATGAAACAATTTCTTGGCTTGTCATCGGGGTTGTGCATGATTTAAATACTTTGTGTGGTGAAGATAGAGCATAGCCAGACTATATGATTTTGTAGGGATAACTTTCTTTGGCCATGTTATTTTGAGAAGACATAGTTGCTTTGTTAGTATGCTTGAAGTATTATTATTTTTATGACAACATGAACTTTTGTCTTGAATCTTTCAGATCTGACTATTCATACCACAATTAAGAAGAATTACATTAAAATTATGCCAAGTAGCACTCCGCATCAAAAATTCTGTTTTTATCATTTACATACTCGAGGACGAGCAGGAATTAAGCTTCGGGATGCTTGATACGTCTCCAACGTATCTTTAATTTTTGATTGCTCCATGCAATGTTATCTACTATTTTGGACATTATTGGGCTTTATTATCCACTTTTATATTATTTTTGGGACTAACCTATTAACCGGAGGCCCAGCCCAGAATTGCTGTTTTTTGCCTGTTTTAGGGTTTCGAAGAAAAGGAATATCAAACGGAGTCCAAATGGAATGAAACCTTCGGGAACATGATTTTCTCAATGAATAAGACCCAGGAGACTTGGACCCTACGTCAAGACACAAAAGAGGAGGTCACGACATAGGGGGCGCGCCTACCCCCCCCCCCCCAGGCGCACCCTCCACCCTCGTGGGCCCCCTGTTGCTCCACTGACATACTCCTTCCTCCTATATATACATACGTACCCCCAAACGATCAGATACGAAGCAAAAACCCTAATTCCACCGCCGTAACTTTCTGTATCCACGAGATCCCATCTTGGGGCCTATTCCGGAGCTCCGCCGGAGGGGGCATCGATCACGGAGGGCTTCTACATCAACACCATAGCCCCTCCGATGAAGTGTGAGTAGTTCACCTCAGACCTACGGGTCCATAGTTATTAGCTAGATGGCTTCTTCTCTTTTTTTGGATATCAATAGAATGTTCTCCCCCTCTCTTGTGGAGAACTATTCGATGTAATCTTCTTTTTGCGGTGTGTTTGTTGAGACCGATGAATTGTGAGTTTAAGATCAAGTCTATCTATGAACAATATTTGAATCTTCTCTGAATTCTTTTATGTATGATTGGTTATCTTTGCAAGTCTCTTCGAATTATCAGTTTGGTTTGGCCTACTAGATTGATCTTTCTTGCAATGGGAGAAGTGCTTAGCTTTGGGTTCAATCTTGCGGTGTCCTTTCCCAGTGATAGTAGGGGCAGCAAGGCACGTATTGTATTGTTGTCATCGAGGATAACAAGATGTGGTTTTCATCATATTGCATGAGTTTATCCCTCTACATCATGTCATCTTGCTTAAAGCGTTACTCTATTTTTAACTTAATACTCTAGATGCATGCTGGATAGCGGTCGATGAGTGGAGTGATAGTAGTAGATGCAGGCAGGAGTCGGTCTACTTGTCTCGGACGTGATGCCTATATACATGTGACGCCCCCGATTTAATCGTACACTAATCATACACGCAAACGTGTACGATCAAGATCAGGGACTCACGGGAAGATATCACAACACAACTCTACAAATAAAATAAGTCATACAAGCATCATATTACAAGCCAGGGGCCTCGAGGGCTCGAATACAAGAGCTCGATCATAGACGAGTCAGCGGAAGCAACAATATCTGAGTACAGACATAAGTTAAACAAGTTTGCCTTAAGAAGGCTAGCACAAACTGGGATACAGATCGAAAGAGGCGCAGGCCTCCTACCTGGGATCCTCCTAACTATTCCTGGTCGTCGTCAGCGGACATCACGTAGTAGTAGGCACCTCCGGTGTAGTAGGAGTCGTCGTCGAAGGTGGTGTCTGGCTCCTGGGCTCCAACATCTGGTTGCGACAACCAGGTAGAAGGGATAGGGGGAAAGAGGGAGAAAGCAACCGTGAGTACTCATCCAAAGTACTCGCAAGCAAGGAGCTATACTACATATGTATGCATTGGTATCAACTGGAATAAGGCTATTATATGTGGACTGAACTGCAGAAAGCCGGGATAAGGGGGGATAGCTAGTCCTTTCGAAGACTACGCTTCTGGCAGCCTCCGTCTTGCAGCATGTAGAAGAGAGTAGAATGAAGTCCTCCAAGTAGCATCGCATAGCATAATCCTAACCGATGATCCTCCCCTCGTCGCCCTGTGAGAGAGCGATCACCGGTAGTATCTGGCACTTGGAAGGGTGTGTTTTATTAAGTATCCGGTTCTAGTTGTCATAAGGTCAAGGTACAACTCCAAGTCGTCCTGTTACCGAAGATCACGGCTATTCGAATAGATTAACTTCCCTGCAGGGGTGCACCACATAACCCAACACGCTCGATCCCATTTGGCCAGACACACTTTCCTGGGTCATGCCCGGCCTCGAAAGATCAACACGTCGCAGCCCCACCTAGACCAACAGAGAGGTCAGCACGCCGGTCTAAACCTAAGCGCCCAGGGGTCTGGGCCCATCGCCCTTAGCACACCTGCACGTTGCGTGGGCGGCCGGAAGCAGACCTAGCCTAGTAGGCGTTCCAGTCCAATCCAGCGCGCGCCGCTCCGTTGCTGACGTCACGAAGGCTTCGGCTGATACCACGACATCGAGTGCCCATAACTGTCCCCGCGTAGATGGTTAGTGCGTATAGGCCAGTAGCCAGACTCAGATCAAATACCAAGATCTCGTTAAACGTGTTAAGTATCTGCGAACGCCGACCAGGGCCAGGCCCACCTCTCTCCTAGGTGGTCTCAACCTGCCCTGTCGCTCCGCCTCAAAGTAACAGTCGGGGGCCATCGGGAACCCAGGCCCACCTCTACCGGGATGGAGCCACCTGCCCCTTCAGCCCCCATCTCCGAACAGTATCACAGGTAAGGTAACTGTGTAAAGTATATTGTATATGCCCGTGGTCACCTCCCGAAGTGATCACAGCCCAGTAGTATAGCATGGCAGACGGACAAGAGTGTAGGGCCACTGATGGAACACTAGCATCCTATACTAAGCAGTAGGATAGCAGGTAATGGTAACAACAGTAGTAGCAAGGATAGGCTATGCATCAGGATAGGAATAACGGAACGCAGTAACATGCTACACTACTCTAATGCAAGCAGTATAGAGAAGAGTAGGCGATATCTGGTGATCAAAGGGGGGGCTTGCCTGGTTGCTCTGGCAAGAGAGGGGGTCGTCAACTCCGTAGTCGTACTGGGTAGCAGCGGCGTCGGTCTCGGTGTCTAGCGGAAGAAGAGGGGGGAAGAAACAATAAATACTTAAGCAAACAGATGCATAGCGATGCATGGCATGACAAGTATCGGTGCTAGGGGTGCCCTAACGTGGTATGAGGTGATACCGGTGAAGGGGGGAAACATCCGGGAAAGTATCCCGGTGTTTCGCGTTTTCGGGCAGAGGAGCCGGAGGGGGAAAGTTGCGAGTTTGCTATGCTAGGGATGCGTGGCGGGCGAACGGGCTGCATATCCGGGTTCGTCTCGTCGTTCTGAGCAACTTTCATGTACAAAGTTTTTCATCCGAGCTACGGATTATTTTATATTAATTTTTAAAGATTTAATTTATTTTTAGAATTAACAGAATTAATTTAATTAGAAATTGCAATTATGACGTCAGCATGATGTCAGGGTGATGTCAGCAGTCAACTAGTCAGTTGACTTAGTCAAACTGACATGTGGGTCCTACTGTCATTGTCTAAGACTAACTAAGCAGGTTAATTAGTTTAGTTAATTGATAAGATTAATTAAACTCAATTAATTAAGTTAATTAATTTGGTTAATTAATTAATATTTATTATTATTATTATTAATTTTTTTTATTTTTTTGGGGGGCTGGGGCCCCTTTGTCAGTGGGCCAAAGGCCTTATCGGTTCGGTCTAACGGGCGTCGGATGCAGGGGGTGCGGGCGCAACCCGTAGCCCGATTGGGCGCCTGCGCAGGCCAGTGGAGGCGCCAGGCGCGGGTGGCCATGGCCACGGCGAGGCCACGGGCGGAGCGGTGCCGTGGTGAAGCGGCGGCCACCGGAGGAGGGCGCCGGGGCCGTGGAGAGGTGCGGCCGGACCGAACGGCGACCGGCCTTGGTCAGTCACCACGGGCAGGGAAGAGGGGAGGCGGGCGTTAGCCGCGGTGACCAGGGGCGATGACTGGGGCGGTACAGGGGGCCGCGGCGAGGGCGCGCGTGCGAGTGCGCGCGGCCAAGCAGGGGAGTGAGGGCGGCGGTTGCGGTGAGCGCACGGAGAGCGCGGGGTTGCGGGCGTTCGGGCGCGACGAGTGGGATGGCGAGGCATGCACGGGGCGCACGCGCGCGGTGGCCGCGGCGACGAGCGCCGGGCGCGCGCGGTGGCGCGTCGAGCAGGGGAGGCCGGTGCGAGTGGCGACGGGGAGACGTGCAGAGCGGGCGCAAAGAGGAAGAGGAGGCCGTGGCCTCACCGGCGTTGCAGAGACGAGGGTCGGCGAGGCTCGGTGGAGCCTTTGGGGAGGAGGACGGGGACGACGGCAACGTAGAGGGGGAGGTCCGGCACGGAGGAGTCGAAGAGGAGGACGGCAGGGCAGCTCCGACGACAGCGGGGTCCAGCGGCGTCGGGGGCGATGGGCGTCGCGGTCGGCTCGGGAGAAGGGCGACGGGGTCGGAAGACGGGTGGCGCCGGCGAAAGGGCTTCGGCATCGAGAGATCGAGGGAGATGGGGTAGAGAGCGAGGTGGAGTGGGGGGGGGGGGGGGGGTTTCCCTTGATCCAGATTGGATCGGGAGGGGGAGAGGGTGTGTCGGTGTCTAGGGTTCGGTGGGGAGGGGGTTATACAGGAGGGTGACTGGGCCGGCCTGGGGGCCCGATGGCCAGCTGGGCCACGGCCCATCAGGGGTCTCCTTCTTTCTTTTTGCTTTTGCTTTGCTTTTTTTTTCTTTCCTATTTTATTTATAGTTTCTGTTTTCATATTAGTTTTACTTTACTTTTAGTTTTATAAAATATACCACTAGCCCCTAAATTAGTATTTATAAATACTCTATTGCCACATGAATTTCTCATACCTAATAAAATAGTTTAATGTTTTAATATTTATAAAATGCATTTAATTATTTGTTTAAGCCACTGTTTTATTTAGTTTAGTGCTTTTAATTATTTTATAAAAATGTGATCCTCCACCATAATTACCTAAGCATTATTTGCCACCTCTAGAACATTTAAATTTTAAATGTTTGAAAACTTTACCGTTTGACTTGATTTTGAATTTTGAATTCGAACGGGATTGAATCATCGTGAGATTTACAACTGTAAGAGTGGTGACGTGGCATCATTAGCAGAGGTTACTGTAGCTTGATTATCCGGGCGTCACAATTCTCCTCCACTACAAGAAATCTCGTCCCGAGATTTAAGGGGGGGTAAGGGGGGAAGTTCTGGTTACGATATTCTAACGGATCTTCTCGAAGAAGTTAATCCCTTTCGTTGATGTCTTCAATTCTTTATTCCAATGCATCATGATAAACTTGTCATCATTTCTTCAGGAACTCTATCGTACTTACGAAAGGTTAAGGGGCAGCTCAGCTACGTCAGAATGCTTTTGAGGGAAACAATCTGGGGTTATCCCATGAATGAGTATAAGATTATCTCTCGAGTTAAACATATAAAATACATCGAGAGTAAGGTACGAAGGTACAATAAGATGTTCCAAGCGGATAGATAGTTGCCGAAGTCTGAACCAGAGTGAGAAAAGGGGTTCAGAGCTGCGATAGTAAGTATTGCGTCTGAAACCAGAATAGAGCACTAGAAAGGTGACCCGTGAATTACTTGCGAAATCAATCGCAAGGAATAACTTTGGCAATAGAGGGTACAGGAGAGTCAGGTTTCGATCCTGGGACCTGTGGGTTATGGGCCCACCATGTGGGGTAAAAGTAGGAAGAGCGGTAACATCTTGCACAGTCATGATAGCAAGGCATGTCAGAGAGTAGCATGTCGGTTATGTCGGCAACAATGCCGGTACCAAGGGCGAGGGATGAAGAGAACCATTTTCCTGCTCGTTGAACGAGGCGGACCATTAGGCGAAATTCTCGTCCATCGGTGGCTACCGGAATGCTATCAACAAAAGCAACAGAGTCTTACTGACACGGTTGTACACCAAGGTGTTTTACATAAGCAGAAGAATACTACTGCTTATATAATATAGATTACAAGAAGGGTTAAGCAAACCAATGGAAAGGAAAGGTGATTACCAGGTTTAATTACAACAATGGGGAGGAAAATGTGTATACACACATATTTCAGGGGTATATCCTTCCCAAGGACAAGCAGAGCATGATATCCATGACAGGATATCATGTATAAAACTCCTTAGGTAGGGGAGAGAAATTTCATGACATTACCCATACAACGGTGTTTGGATAATTTGAGCAAGAAACATTTAGCATTGGGCTTCAAATGTTCTTGTTGAAAATCAGAGTATCACAGACATGCTTCGAGATAGCATTGACATGGTCTTCAAGCAAAGGTCGGACTTGGATATACAAAGGATTCATCATCATTAACCCAAGGAGAGGATGAGGGGGGTGGCTGATGGAATCAGCGGCAATTTATTGAGATTAACAAAGATGGATATCCACAATTATGTGAGCAAGGAGATAACATTTGTCAGATCAAATGGTATAATGATGTATGCTCGAGGAAAACATACACAATTAAACATTGGTTGAAAGGTGCACCCGAATATGGGCTGGGTTGCACGACCAACGTCGGAATGGTGATTCAATAATCAATAGTCTAAGAATGAACGGACGACCATTAACTTCAAAGCAAGAGGGTTGCTAGAAGGGCAGAATCCAAACAGCACCGCTCACTTGTTGGTACCCCGGTTGGAATCAACACGAGGACCCAAGAAAGAATGGTGATGGTGGGAAGTATCACCATACCAAGAATTCTTAAGAGGTGGTGGAATTCCCACGACATCCTTGACATAAAAGATGGTAATATTCCAAGGTAAAGAAGAACAATTGCTGGATAGCAAGGGTCTCAAGGTATATCACAAAGCACGAACAAGTTTGTGTTGGAGGGAAGGCAATAAGTGGCCATTGATAACACAACTCATCGAGGGCAAGGATGGTATTTCTCTTCATGAATCCGGTTGATATCCTGGAAGAGCTCTTAATGCCGATGATGATCACGACACAATTGTCGAGATATTTCATGAAGATGTAATTGAATGGCAATGACATCAAGTCAAAGGAATGATGAAGCGAAAGGTTATTGGAACCACGAGTACGACACAAACTTGAAAATCAAGCTTGTTGTTCAAGGCGAAATGATATGACGAGAAAAATCAACGTAAGCTTAGCTCATCATCAAAAACTGTGCTACGAGAAGAAGGACCAGGTAGCACAGTTAAAATCATCAAGACAATGATATAGCCAAACAGGCTAGGAATGGCGTGATCGGGTACAAACTCGTACTTAAAGAAGATTACTAAGAGTTGTTGAACCGTAGTGTGGACTCGGCTCAGTTATCGGTGTCTTTGAGTGTTTAATAACTCAGAGCCCATGAAAAATTGTAATCAGTGAGAATGTAGTACTTGATGAAGAACTCATAAGAAGTTATGCAGTTCCAAGATAATCTCGAGATACCAGGGGGGTAATACTCGAAGACGGATCAAAGTAGAGGTTGGACCGGGGTATTGATCCACAGAAGACAAGTGCTTACACTTGCATCAAAAATGGTATTTAAAGGAGAACATGGTCGGAACCACGATTGTAAAAGGGCAGACCCCAGATATAAGATGAACTTATATCAAGGGAATAATTAGTTTTAAAAGAAGCTTCGATGAGAAGATGTACATCGTGTCCATGGGCATGAACATAAAGTTCAAGGTCGACTCCCACTTCTCCAATGTATAACCTTTCATTCACTTCTCACTTTCGAGGAAGTTGTAGTGTTGAAATTTTATCTGGCAAAATACCAGGAGTGTATGACTCGTGAAAACTTTCGGGTTCACACGGTTTAGAGAAGGCATATGTTCAACCCATCAGGTTATCGTGGAAATATATACCACAAGCTTCAATAGTAGATATCACCAGCTCGAAAGCAGAGCATGGTTGGCCAAATCAGAGAATAGGATTTACCAACGACATTATGTATCAGGGAAAGAACTTCCAAAGTGATTGAATATGAGGGACGTTGTCGGGTAAAATCTAACAAAGGATCCGATGGTTCTCAAAGGATCTGCTGTAAGCATCGGTACTCAACAGAGGAAGAAACAATGCAAAGGCATTGGATCCTAGAAACAACTAACTAATCAAAGCTTAATGCAAAGAAATTTTATGATTTCCAAATCAAGGGATCAGAAGCAATCGTTCTGATTGAAAATGAATAAGTTCAATAGACTTAGAAGCACAACCGATCAAGGCATTGATTGGTTAAGAACCAACTCATGTTTAAAATGACGTCTGAGCCGGGAAGATAATTTAAAAGGATCAACTGATGATTGCGTGCTTTCACACACATGTTGAATCGATAGGATCAAAATGATGGTGTCAAAGGATACTAATGAATATTGCTACACATATGGAAAGCATCCATATTACAAGCAGACAAGTATTTGCCGAGCAATAGTTTGAGGAGGATACTCGGAAGATCGGGTAGTATTTCCAAGTATTTTGAAAAGCATATGAACAACTGGGGATAAGCGGATACTCGATAAGTGCGAGAATTATCCATAGGGGTATTCAGGTGACAAAGAACAGCAAGGCAATAAGCTCAAAGGATTGTCGAAACAACGACGAGTATTTCGGGGTATCTTGTAATAACAAGACCAACTGGGGATGAATGTAAGAATAACAACTGCAAGTAGTTATCCATAAGGGTTGACGGTGGAAGGGGAATTGCAAACGCGATGAAGACAAGTTCTCGGGTTAACCGCGGAGAGTATCTCCAGGGTCTTCATGTGCAGCAGACGATCCTCAGTAATAAGGGGCTCTCCGGGTGAAAGTGATAACGAGATCCTAATGTTAGATTTAGCAAAATTCATTTAACCTGAATAGAAGAGAGATCAGAGTCCCAGAGTAAAGGTCGAGGAGTAAAAGATCCTAGTACCACCCAATGGCGACGTGGGCCCATGGGCCACACAGCCATGTTAGTAAAAGTTTTTGCAATGTCTAGACTCGACTTTGGCCAAGGAGTGTGGAAGGGGGATTCCTACAGACAGTCGGCTCTGATACCAACTTGTGACGCCCCCGATTTAATCGTACACTAATCATACACGCAAACGTGTACGATCAAGATCAGGGACTCACGGGAAGATATCACAACACAACTCTACAAATAAAATAAGTCATACAAGCATCATATTACAAGCCAGGGGCCTCGAGGGCTCGAATACAAGAGCTCGATCATAGACGAGTCAGCGGAAGCAACAATATCTGAGTACAGACATAAGTTAAACAAGTTTGCCTTAAGAAGGCTAGCACAAACTGGGATACAGATCGAAAGAGGCGCAGGCCTCCTACCTGGGATCCTCCTAACTATTCCTGGTCGTCGTCAGCGGACATCACATAGTAGTAGGCACCTCCGGTGTAGTAGGAGTCGTCATCGAAGGTGGCGTCTGGCTCCTGGGCTCCAACATCTGGTTGCGACAACCAGGTAGAAGGGATAGGGGGAAAGAGGGAGAAAGCAACCGTGAGTACTCATCCAAAGTACTCGCAAGCAAGGAGCTATACTACATATGTATGCATTGGTATCAACTGGAATAAGGCTATTATATGTGGACTGAACTGCAGAAAGCCGGGATAAGGGGGGATAGCTAGTCCTTTCGAAGACTACGCTTCTGGCAGCCTCCGTCTTGCAGCATGTAGAAGAGAGTAGACTGAAGTCCTCCAAGTAGCATCGCATAGCATAATCCTAACCGATGATCCTCCCCTTGTCGCCCTGTGAGAGAGCGATCACCGGTAGTATCTGGCACTTGGAAGGGTGTGTTTTATTAAGTATCCGGTTCTAGTTGTCATAAGGTCAAGGTACAACTCCAAGTCGTCCTGTTACCGAAAATCACGGCTATTCGAATAGATTAACTTCCCTGCAGGGGTGCACCACATAACCCAACACGCTCGATCCCATTTGGCCAGACACACTTTCCTGGGTCATGCCCGGCCTCGGAAGATCAACACGTCGCAGCCCCACCTAGACCAACAGAGAGGTCAGCACGGCGGTCTAAACCTAAGCGCCCAGGGGTCTAGGCCCATCGCCCTTAGCACACCTGCACGTTGCGTGGGCGGCCAGAAGCAGACCTAGCCTAGTAGGCGTTCCAGTCCAATCCAGCGCGCGCCGCTCCGTTGCTGACGTCACAAAGGCTTCGGCTGATACCACGACGTCGAGTGCCCATAACTGTCCCCGCGTAGATGGTTAGTGCGTATAGGCCAGTAGCCAGACTCAGATCAAATACCAAGATCTCGTTAAACGTGTTAAGTATCTGCGAACGCCGACCAGGGCCAGGCCCACCTCTCTCCTAGGTGGTCTCAACCTGCCCTGTCGCTCCTCCTCAAAGTAACAGTCGGGGGCCGTCGGGAACCCAGGCCCACCTCTACCGGGATGGAGCCACCTGCCCCTTCAACCCCCATCTCCGAACAGTATCACAGGTAAGGTAACTGTGTAAAGTATATTGTATATGCCCGTGGTCACCTCCCGAAGTGATCACGGCCCAGTAGTATAGCATGGCAGACGGACAAGAGTGTAGGGCCACTGATGGAACACTAGCATCCTATACTAAGCAGTAGGATAGCAGGTAATGGTAACAACAGTAGTAGCAAGGATAGGCTATGCATCAGGATAGGAATAACGGAAAGCAGTAACATGCTACACTACTCTAATGCAAGCAGTATAGAGAAGAGTAGGCGATATCTGGTGATCAAAGGGGGGGCTTGCCTGGTTGCTCTGGCAAGAGAGGGAGTCGTCAACTCCGTAGTCGTACTGGGTAGCAGCGGCGTCGGTCTCGGTGTCTAGCGGAAGAAGAGGGGGGAAGAAACAATAAATACTTAAGCAAACAGATGCATAGCGATGCATGGCATGACAAGTATCGGTGCTAGGGGGTGCCCTAACGTGGTATGAGGTGATACCGGTGAAGGGGGGAAACATCCGGGAAAGTATCCCCGGTGTTTCGCGTTTTCGGGCAGAGGAGCCGGAGGGGGAAAGTTGCGAGTTTGCTATGCTAGGGATGCGTGGCGGGCGAACGGGCTGCATATCCGGGTTCGTCTCGTCGTTCTGAGCAACTTTCATGTACAAAGTTTTTCATCCGAGCTACGGATTATTTTATATTAATTTTTAAAGATTTAATTTATTTTTAGAATTAACAGAATTAATTTAATTAGAAATTGCAATTATGACGTCAGCATGATGTCAGGGTGATGTCAGCAGTCAACTAGTCAGTTGACTTAGTCAAACTGACATGTGGGTCCTACTGTCATTGTCTAAGACTAACTAAGCAGGTTAATTAGTTTAGTTAATTGATTATATTAATTAAACTCAATTAATTAAGTTAATTAATTTGGTTAATTAATTAATATTTATTATTATTATTATTATTAATTTTATTTTTTATTTATTTATTTTTATTTATTTATTTATTTATTTCTGGGGCTGGGGCCCCTTTGTCAGTGGGCCAAAGGCCTTATCGGTTCGGTCTAACGGGCGTCGGGTGCGGGCGCAACCCGTAGCCCGATTGGGCGCCTGCACAGGCCAGTGGAGGCGCCAGGCGCGGGTGGCCATGGCCACGGCGAGGCCACGGGCGGAGCGGTGCCGTGGTGAAGCGGCGGCCATCGGAGGAGGGCGCCGGGGCCGTGGAGAGGTGCGGCCGGACCGAACGGCGACCGGCCTTGGTCAGTCACCACGGGCAGGGAAGAGGGGAGGCGGGCGTTAGCCGCGGTGACCGGGGGGCGATGACTGGGGCGGTACAGGGGGCCGCGGCGAGTGCGCGCGGCCAAGCAGGGGAGTGAGGGCGGCGGTTGCGGTGAGCGCACGGAGAGCGCGGGGTTGCGGGCGTTCGTGCGCGACGAGTGGGATGGCGAGGCGTGCACGGGGCGCACGCGCGCGGTGGCTACGGCGACGAGCGCCGAGCGCACGCGGCGGCGCGTCGAGCAGGGGAGGCCGGTGCGGGTGGCGACGGGGAGACGTGCAGAGCGGGCGCAAAGAGGAAGAGGAGGACGTGGCCTCACCGGCGTTGCAGAGACGAGGGTCGGCGAGGCTCGGTGGAGCCTTTGGGGAGGAGGACGGGGACGACGGCAACGTAGAGGGGGAGGTCCGGCGCGGAGGAGTCGAAGAGGAGGACGGCAGGGCAGCTCCGACGACGGCGGGGTCCAGCGCGTCGGGGGCGATGGGCGTCGCGGTCGGCTCGGGAGAAGGGCGACGGGGTCGGAAGACGGGTGGTGCCGGCAAAAGGGCTTCGGCATCGAGAGATCGAGGGAGATGGGGTAGAGAGCGAGGTGGAGTGGGGGGGGGGTTCCCCTTGATCTAGATTGGATCGGGAGGAGGAGAGGGTGTGTCGGTGTCTAGGGTTCGGTGGGGAGGGGGTTATACAAGGGGGGCGACTAGGCCGGCCTGGGGGCCCGATGGCCAGCTGGGCCACGGCCCATCAGGGGTCTCCTTCTTTCTTTTTGCTTTTGCTTTGCTTTTTTTTCTTTCCTATTTTATTTATAGTTTCTGTTTTCATATTAGTTTTACTTTACTTTTAGTTTTATAAAATATACCACTAGCCCCTAAATTAGTATTTATAAATACTCTATTGCCACATGAATTTCTCATACCTAATAAAATAGTTTAATGTTTTAATATTTATAAAATGCATTTAATTATTTGTTTAAGCCACTGTTTTATTTAGTTTAGTGCTTTTAATTATTTTATAAAAATGTGATCCTCCACCATAATTACCTAAGCATTATTTGCCACCTCTAGAACATTTAAATTTTAAATGTTTGAAAACTTTACCATTTGACTTGATTTTGAATTTTGAATTCGAACGGGATTGAATCATCGTGAGATTTACAACTGTAAGAGTGGTGACGTGGCATCATTAGCAGAGGTTACTGTAGCTTGATTATCCGGGCGTCACAATACATGATCATGCCTAGATATTCTCATAACTATGCTCAATTCTGTCAATTGCTCAACAGTAATTTGTTCACCCACCATAAATACTTATGCAATATGATATAGTTGCAAGATGACATGATGTAGAGGGATAAACTCATGCAATATGATATAAACCCCATCTTGTTATCCTCGATGGCAACAATACAATACGTGCCTTGCTGCCCCTACTGTCACTGGGAAAGGACACCGCAAGATTAAACCCAAAGCTAAGCACTTCTCCCATTGCAAAAAAGATCAATCTAGTAGGCCAAACCAAACTGATAATTCGAAGAGACTTGCAAAGATAACCAATCATACATAAAAGAATTCAAAGAAGGTTCAAATATTGTTCATAGATAAACTTGATCATAAACCCACAATTCATCGGTCTCAACAAACACACCGCAAAAGAAGATTACATCGAATAGATCTCCACAAGAGAGGGGGAAAACTTTGTATTGAGATCCAAAAAGAGAGAAGAAGCCATCCAGCTAATAACTAGGGACCCGTAGGTCTGACGTAAACTACTCACACTTCATCAGAGGGACTGTGGTGTTGATGTAGAAGCCCTCCGTGATCGATGCCCCCTCCGGCAGAGCTCCGGAAAAGGCCCCAAGATGGGATCTCGTGGATACAGAAAGTTACGGCGGTGGAATTAGGTTTTTGGCTCCGTATCTGGTGGTTTGGGGGTACGTAGGTATATATAGGAGGAAGGAGTACGTCGGTGGAGCAACAGGGGGCCCACGAGGGTGGAGGGCACGCCTGGGGGGGTAGGCGCGCCCCCTACCTCGTGCCTTCCTCGTTGATTGCTTGACGTAGGGTCCAAGTCCTCTGGATCATGTTCGTTCCGAAAATCACGTTCCCGAAGGTTTCATTCCGTTTGGACTCCGTTTGATATTCTTTTTCTGTGAAACCCTAAAATAGGCAAAAAAACAGCAATTCTGGGCTGTGCCTCCGGTTAATAGGTTAGTCCCAAAAATAATATAAAAGTGTATAATAAAGCCCAATAATGTCCATAACAGAATATAATATAGCATGAAACAATAAAAAATTATAGATACGTTGGAGACGTATCAAGCATCCCCAAGCTTAATTCCTGCTCGTCCTCGAGTAGGTAAATGATAAAAACAGAATTTTTGATGTGGAATGCTACTTGGCATAATTTCAATGTAATTCTTCTTAATTGTGGTATGAATATTCAGATCCGAAAGATTCAAGACAAAAGTTCAATATTGACATAGAAATAATAATACTTCAAGCATACTAACTAAGCAATTATGTCTCTTCAAAATAACATGGCCAAAGTAAGTTATCCCTACAAAATCATATAGTCCGGATATGCTCTATCTTCACCACACAAAGTATTCAAATCATGCACAACCCCGAGGACAAGCCAAGCAATTGTTTCATACTTTTGGTGTTCTCAAACTTTTTCAATCTTCACGCAATACATGAGCGTGAGCCATGGACATAGCACTTTAGGTGGAATGGAATGGTGGTTGTGGAGGAGACAAAAAATGGGGAAGATAGTCTCACCTCAACTAGGCGTATCAACGGGCTATGGAGATGCCCATCAATAGATATCAATGTGAGTGAGTAGGGATTGCCATGCAATGGATGCACTAGAGCTATAAGTATATGAAAGCTCAACAAAAAGAACTAAGTGAGTGTGCATCCAACTCGCTTGCTCACGAAGACCTAGGGCATTTTGAGGAAGCCCGTCAATGGAATATACAAGCCAAGTTCTATAATGAAAAATTCCCACTAGTATATGAAAGTGATAACATAGGAGACTCTCTATTATGAAGATCATGGTGCTACTTTGAAGCACAAGTGTGGTAAAAGGATAGTAGCATTGTCCCCTCTTTCTTTTTCTCTCATATTTTTTTATTTAGGCCTTTTTTATGGCCTCTTTTTTTTGTCCAGAGTCTCATCCCGACTTGTGGGGGAATCATAGTCTCCATCATCCTTTCCTCACAGGGACAATGCTCTAAAAATGATGATCATCACACTTTTATTTACTTACAACTCAACAATTACAACTCGATACTTAGAACAAAATATGACTCTATGTGAATGCCTCCGGCGGTGTACCGGGATATGCAATGAATCAAGAGTGACATGTATGAAAGAATTATGAACGGTGGCTTTGCCACAAATACAATGTCAACTACATGATCATGCAAAGCAATATGACAATGATGGAGCGTGTCATAGTAAACAGAACGGTGGAAAGTTGCATGGCAATATATCTCAGAATGGCTATGGAAATGCCATGATAGGTAGGTATGGTGGCTGTTTTGAGGAAGATATATGGTGGGTGATGATACCGGCGAAAGGTGCGTGATATTAGAGAGGCTAGCAATGGTGGAAGGAAGAAAAGTGTGTATGATCCATGGACTCAACCTTAGTCATAAAGAACTCATATACTTATTGCAAAAATCTAAAAGTTATCAAAGCAAAGTATTACGCGCATGCTCCTAGGGGGATAGATTGGTAGGAAAAGACCATCGCTCGTCCCTGACCGCCACTCATAAGGAAGAAAATCAATAAATAAATCATGCTCCGACTTCATCACATAACGGTTCACCATACGTGCATGCTACGGGAATCACAAACTTTAACACAAGTATTTCTCAAATTCACAACTACTCGACTAGCATGACTCTAATATTACCATCTCCATATCTCAAAACAATTATCAAGTATCAAACTTCTCATAGTATTCAACACACTCACAAGAAAATTTTATTAATTTTGAATGCCTAACATAATTAAAGCAAATTACCATGTTGTTTTGTAGGACTCTCAAAATAATCCAAGTGAAGCATGAGAGAACAATAGTTTCTATAAAACAAATCCACCGACGTGCTCTAAAAGATATAAGTGAAGCACTAGAGCAAAAACTATATAACTCAAAAGATATAAGTGAAGCACATAGAGTATTCTAACAATTTTCGAATCATGTGTGTCTCTCTCAAAAGGTGTGTACAGAAAGTATGATTGTGGAAAACTAACAAATAAATACTCAAATAATACAATACGCTCCAAGCAAAACACATATCTTGTGGTAAATAAAAATATAGCTCTAAGTAAAGTTACCGATGGAAGTAGACGAAAGAGGGGATGCCTTCCGGGGCATCCCCAAGCTTTGGCTTTTAGGTGTCCTTAGATTATCTTGGGGTGCCATGGGCATCCACAAGCTTGGACTCTTTCCACTCCTTGTTCCATAATTCATCAAATCTTTTACCCAAAACTTGAAAACTTCACAACACAAAACTTAAAGTAGGAAATCTCGTGAGCTCCGTTAGCGAAAGAAAACAAAAGACCACTTCAAGGTACTGTAATGAACTCATTCTTTATTTATATTGGTGTTAAACCTACTGTATTCCAACTTCTCTATGGTTTATAAACTATTTTACTAGCCATAGATTCATCAAAATAAGCAAACAACACACGAAAAAACTGAATCTGTCAAAAACAGAAAAGTCTATAGTAATCTGTAGCTAACGAAAGATCTGGAACTCCAAAAATTCTAAAATAAATTGCTGGACGTGAGGAATTTATTCTATTAATCATCTTCAAAAAGAATCAACTAAATAACACTTTCCAAATAAAAATGGCAGCAATTCTCGTGAGCGCTAAAGTTTTTGTTTTTTTACAGCAAGATTAAAAAGACTTTCCCCAAGTCTTCCCAACGGTTCTACTTGGCACAAACACTAATTAAACACAAATAACACAACCAAAACAGAGGCTAGATAAATTATTTATTACTAAATAGGAGCAAAAAGCAAGGAATAAAAATAAAATTGGGTTGCCTCCCAACAAGCGCTATCGTTTAACGCCCCTAGCTAGGCATAAAAGCAAGGATAGATCTAGGTATTGCCATCTTTGGTAGGCAATCCATAAGTGGCTCTCATAATAGATTCATAAGTAGTTTAATTTTATTTCTAGGGAAGTGTTCCATGCCTTTCCTTAACGAAAATTGGAATCTAATATTCCCTTCCTTCATATCAATAATTGCACCAATCGTTCTAAGGAAAGGTCTACCAAGAATAATAGGACATGAAGGATTGCAATCTATGTCAAGAACAATAAAATCTATGGGAACATAATTCCTATTTGCAACAATAAGAACATCATTAATTCTTTCCATAGGTTTCTTAATAGTGGAATCCACAAGGTGCAAGTTTAAAGAGAAATCATCAAAATCACAGAAACCTAGCAAATCACACAAAGTCTTTGGAATCGTGGAAACACTAGCACCCAAATCACACAAAGCATAGCATTCATGATCTTTAATTTTGATTTTAATAGTAGGTTCCCACTCATAATATAGTTTTCTAGGGATAGAAACTTCCAACTCAAGTTTTTCTTCATAAGATTGCATCATAGCATCAACGATATGTTTAGTAAAAGCTTTATTTTGACTATAAGCATGAGGAGAATTTAGCACGGATTGCAACAAGGAAATACAATCTATCAAAGAGAAATTTTAATAATTAAATTCCTTGAAATCCAAAATAGTGGGTTCATTAATATTTAAAGTTTTGACTTCTTCAATCCCACTTTTAACAATTTTAGCATCAAGATCTAAAGACTCTAAATTTTTGGAACGCCGTCTAGGTAAAGGTGGATCATATTCAGTCCCATCATTATCAAGATTCATATTGCAAAACAAATATTTAATAGGGGAGACATCAATAACTTTTAGATCTTCATCTTTATTATCATGGAAACTAGAAGAACACGCTTTTATAAAGCAATCTTTCTTAGCACGCATCCTAGCGGTTCTTTCTTTGCACTCATCAATGGAAATTCTCATGGATTCGAGAGACTCATTGATATCATGCTTAGGTGGAATATATCTAAGTTTCAAAGAATCAACATCAAGAGAAATTCTATCAACGTTCCTAGCCAACTCATCAATCTTAAGCAACTTTTCTTCAATCAAAGCATTGAAATTATTTTGTGAAGTAATAAATTCTTTAATATTAGATTCAAAATCAGAGGGCATCTTATTATAATTTCCATAAGAATTGTTGTAGGAATTACCATAATTATTATAGGAATTACTAGGATACGGCCTAGGATTAAAGTTTCCTCTATACGCGTTGTTACCAAAATTATTCCTACCAACTAAATTCACATCCATAGATTCATTATTATTCTCAATAAAAGTAGACAAAGACATATCATTAGGATCAAAAGAAAAACTTTTATTAGCAAATAATTTCATAATTTCATCCATCTTTCCACTCAAAACATTAATTTCTTCTATCGCATGCACTTTCTTATTAGTAGATCTTTCAGTGTGCCATTGAGAATAATTAACCATAATATTATATAGGACTTTAGTAGCTTATCCTAAAGTGATTTCCATAAAAGTGCCTCCCGCGTCCGAATCTAAAAGATTTCTAGAAGCAAAATTCAATCCGGCATAAAATCATCCACAAATTCAAGCCATGTGTAGGGCAATTACGTATCATAATTTCATCCTCTCCCAAGCTTGTGCAACATGTTCATGATCAAGTTGCTTAAAATTCATAATATCATTTCTAAGAGAGATGATCTTAGTGGGAGGAAAATACTTAGATATGAAAGCATCTTTGCACTTATTCCACGAATCAATACTATTTTTAGGCAAAGACGAAAACCAAACTTTAGCACGATCTCTAAGCGAAAAAGGAAATAGCTTCAATTTAACAATATCATTATTCACATCTTTCTTCTTTTGCATATCACATAAATCAACGAAGCTATTCAGATGGGTAGCGGCATCTTCACTAGGAAGGCCGGCGAATTGATCTTTCATGACAAGATTCAACAAGATTCAGTATCGGTAAGAGGAGCAATCGGAGTGCTAAGGAAATCATTGTTGTTGGTATTGGTGAAGTCACACAATTTAGTATTATCTTGAGCCATCATGACAAGCAAGCAATCCAACACACAAGCAAACAAGAAACGTGCAAAAACAGGCAAATAGAGAAAGAGATGGAGGATGGAGAGAGGGGGCGAATAAATGGCAAGGGTGAAGTGGGGGAGAGGAAAACGAGAGGCAAATGGCAAATAATGTAATGCGGGAGATAAGGGTTTGTGATGGGTACTTGGAATGTCTTGACTTGCAACGGCGCCACAAGTGACTCATTGTCGGGAGTCAAATCTTGACTTGTCTTGCGCGAACCTCCCCGGCAACGGCGCCAGAAATCCTTCTTGTTACCTCTTGAGCACTGCGTTGGTTTTCCCTTGAAGAGGAAAGGGTGATGCAGCAAAGTAGCATAAGTATTTTTCTCAGTTTTTGAGAACCAAGGTATCAATCCAGTAGGAGGCCGCGCATGAGTCCCTCGCACCTACACAAACAAATAAATCCTCGCAACCAACGCGATAAGGGGTTGTCAATCCCTACATGGTCACTTACGAGAGTGAGATCTAATAGATATGATAGGATAATATTTTTCGTATTTTTATGATAAAGAGAAATAAAAGATGCAAGTAAAATAAATAGCAAAGGAAATAACTAATTATGGGAAGATTAATATGATGGAAGATAGACCCAGGGGCCATAGGTTTCACTAGTGGCTTCTCTCAAGAGCATAAGTATTTACGGTGGGTGAACAAATTACTGTTGAGCAATTGATAGAATTGAGCATAGTTATGAGAATATCTAGGTATGATCATGTATATAGGCATCACGTCTGAGACAAGTAGACCGACTCCTGCCTGCATCTACTACTATTACTCCACACATCGACCGCTATCCAGCATGCATCTAGAGTATTAAGTTCAAGAGAATAGAGTAACGCTTTAAGCAATATGACATGATGTAGAGGGATAAACTCATGAAATATGATATAAACCCCATCTCGTTATCCTCGATGGCAACAATACAATACGTGCCTTGCTGCCCCTACTGTCACTAGGAAAGGACACCGCAAGATTGGACCCAAAGCTAAGCACTTCTCCAATTGCAAGAAAGATCAATCTAGTAGGCCAAACCAAACTGATAATTCGAAGAGATTTGCAAAGATAACCAATCATACATAAAAGAATTCAAAGAAAATTCAAATATTGTTCATAGATAAACTTGATCATAAACCCACAATTCATCGGTCTCAACAAACACACCACAAAAGAAGATTACATCGAATAGATCTCCACAAGAGAGGGGGAGAACTTTGTATTGAGATCCAAAAAGAGAGAAGAAGTCATCTAGCTAATAACTATGGACCCGTAGGTCTGAAGTAAACTACTCACACTTCATCGGAGGGGCTATGGTGTTGATGTAGAAGTCCTCCGTGATCGATGCCCCCTCCGGCGGAGCTCCGGAAAAGGCCCCAAGATGGGATCTCGTGGATACAGAAAGTTACGGCGGTGGAATTAGGGTTTTGGCTCCGTATCTGGTAGTTTGGGGGTACGTAGGTATATATAGGAGGAAGGAGTACGTCGGTGGAGCAACAGGGGGACCACGAGGGTGGAGGGCGCGCCTAGGAGGGGTAGGCGTGCCCCCTACCTCGTGCCTTCCTCGTTGATTGCTTGACATAGGGTCCAAGTCCTCTGGATCATGTTCGTTCCGAAAATCACGTTCCCGAATGTTTCATTCCGTTTGGACTCCGTTTGATATTCTTTTTCTGCGAAACCCTAAAATAGGCAAAAAAATAGCAATTCTGGGCTAGGCCTCCAGTTAATAGGTTAGTCCCAAAAATAATATAAAAGTGTATAATAAAGCCCAATAATGTCCAAAACAGAATATAATATAGCATGGAACAATCAAAAATTATAGATACATTGGAGACGTATCATGATCCTACTCGAACTCGGGCTTTAGGGTCCGTGCGAGGCCGAAGTATTGAGCCCGCAACGGACACCTATATATAGTGGAGGTGCGGCACACTCATTCGATTGATCGCTTCGACGTTGTCACTAGGTTTTTCATGTCTTGAGAACAGCCACCTCCACTCGTCGCCGACTGTGGGATCAGACCTAACAGTCCGCCTCACGGTGTTCCTCCTACATGCACGGATACCGTTAGAGGCGGTGCGCCTGTGCCGCTCTGGCGTACCAATACGTGGAATCCGACGACCGACTGTTTGAGGTAGATCGGACAAGGAGGAGACGACTCTGGAGCGCGTTGCCCCGACTCTACTTCCGCTGCACGACATTGCGCGTCTAGTGGTAACGATCCATAATCCATCTCCCATAGCATGTTCCTGGTTGATCTGTGCGTAGGAAAATTTTAATTCGCAGTCGAAGCACCCTAGTGTAGAACCCAACAAATTTCCCCCTCCAACATGGCACCGGAAAAGGCTTCAAAATGAAATTGCTTTGAAACAGAGACTTTCGGCGGCAGCATGGGAGTTCTAGGTTTCTTTTTAGGGGTGTGTGTATTTATAGGAATTTTTGGTGTCAGTCTCATGTCAGGGGGGCTGCCCGAGGGCCCCACGAGCTCAGGCGGCACGCCCTCAGGCTCCTGGCTCCCCTGGCCACCCTCTGGTCCACCTTCAGCACTTCATGGATCTCTTTTGGTCCATCAAAAACCACCTTAAAGTTTTGTGGCATTTGGACTTCGTTTGGTGTGGATTTTCTAGAAAACCAAAAACATGCAAAAAAACAGCAACTGACACTGGGCGCTAGGCTAATATATTAGTTCCATAAAAATCATACAAAAGTGCACCAAAACCATATAAAATTATTATAAAGATGGCATGAATACTTCATAAATTATAGATATGTTAAATTATAGATATGTTGGAGACGTATCGAAAAGACAAACCCATGCTTTTTAGTATAGGTATATATATTGGAAAATGAGGTTGAAGTGGAACTTTGGTGTATTATCATTCATCATGGGTATGGTAGAATAGAATGTACTAGATGGGATATGAAGGTGGAGGTACCAAAGGAAGATGTTACTTACTACCCTGTTTCTTTTCACTTCACATATAAGATTTGTGTTAAGTCAAACTTCATAAAGTTCGACCAAATTACCCATAAAAAAGTTTGACCAAATTTATGTTAAAAATGTCAACATCTGCAATACTAAAGATATACAATATGAAAGTTAACTCTATGACGCATCTAATGATATTAATTTTATATTGCGAATGTTGATTTTTTTTCCCTATAATGTTGATTAAACATGATGAAGTTCTTTTTGTGAGAAAAACTTCTAGCCTATTCATCAACTGTGTTAAGGTAGTACAAAGAACACCAGAAGTAAAAAATACATCCAATTCCGTAGACCACCTAGAGACGACTACAAGCACTCGGGCGAGCCGAAGGCACACCGCCGTCATCCCTCATCAGAGCAGGCGAACCTTATTGTAGTAGGCAGTCGAGAAGTCATCGTGTCAAGGCCCCATAGGACTAACGCATCAAAACAAAAACCGCCGATGATGAAAAGAAATGTAGATTGGAAGGATCCAGCCTGTAGACATACAAACACAGACGAATGAAGATCCGATCCACGTGGGCCCACCAAAGACAAACGTCGACGGAATCCTGCGAGTTCCACAGGAGATGAACCTCCACATGCCCACCAACGACCCTAGAAGCACCTTTGGGACGAGGGCTAGGCGGGGAGAACCTTATTCCATCTTGAGAGAGCTGTCGTCGCCTCGTCTCTCTAAGTAGAACACAAACCCTAACAAAATTTCAAACATTATCTAGAAATGGAGCTCTCCTGCTGGCAAGGGACGGGATCCATCGCCTCCATGGTCCTAAGACCACAAGATATGAGGTAGACCGGCGGCGCCGACAGGAGGCACGAGGAACCCTAGAGCTTGGTACCCGTGTATACGAGAACGAAGGGGTACGCCCACAGAGTTGGGTAAATTAAACACGATGAAGTTTGAGTTAAGGCAAAACTTATACTCCTGTTCGCACACGAACACGTCACCGTGTACCTCCAACGCCGAGGGTGATGCACCGCAGCTCACATCGAAGGAGACCTGGCCGGAAGCGCGGTACGCAAACAATCCGGCGGGCGCTTTTGTCGACCCGAAACCCCACACACCCGGGAGAGACCCCGTCAGGGCGCGTGGCGGCTATGGGTTGCCCTAGGTCGGCCTGATCGCCCCTAGGGCCTCAAGGTTCGCCGCTCTGCAATGAAGAAGAACGAACGAAGAACAAGGAAGAAGAAGAATTAGGGTTAAGGAGAAAAGATAAAAGATAAAAAGTGATAGATAATTTGATCAATTGTGTGTTGTTCAATCGGCCGTCGCCCTTAGGTATATAAGAGGCGGCTGGACTTCCCGTGCAAGGAAAAGGCTTGGATTCACGTCCAAAACCCTAGTCAAATTCGGATTGATTTTGTCTGAACTTTCCAAAACTGTTCGGTTTAAGCTGGCTGGACCTTGCGGGTAATTTTTGAGGTGGTAAACGATCTTCGATGGAAACGAGCCCAAAAGCAATCTTGACCGTTTTGACGAGACGAACAACTTTCATGTTGAATGTTTTTTGGTCGGAAGTCATCTTAAGAGACAAATCACTCGTGCAAAACAGGCTATTATTCGCGTTACCCATCACGCAGGGTGTCTATCAGACAGGGTGTCTGGTGGGGCGCGCCAGTTTTGGCTCGTGATAGAGTTGTATTCGGATGGCTGTAACTTTTGCATATGAACTCGGATTGGAACGATTTGTATATCAAAATTGACCGTTTCGACGAGGCGAAGACAATTTGTTCATGAAGATTTTTCATACGAGGCCATCTTGGAGGCTTAATTGGCCGAATAATACTCTGAATACAAAATCTGAGTACTTCGGGTATAGTTTCGTCCCTCGAGATGAAATCGGATAGCGATGGCCCAAACTTAGAAGATGTTCATGTCGATAATACGGAAACCTTTCATGTAGACCACTTCTCCATTTGAGGTCATCTTAATTAAGTTTTTGGCCATGTCAAAATTGGGTGTCAACAACTCCCTCCATCCATATATATAGGTCTAATACGTTTTTCAAGACTGTTTTGGACTATTGATAAGTAATAGTATATGAGATGTATAATGTGAAAATTATATCATTGGAAACTATTTTCACGTATGATTTGAATTTGACGGTATGCTTTCTGTAACTTGCATGTCATATATTATTGCTCTAACATGTGGTCAAAGTTAGCCTCGAAAAAGCCAGAGGTGAACAGTAAATTTGTTTAAAATAGTAAAAAAAATTCAAAAAAAATCTAATTTCTTTTGTGATGCTAGATGTTCATGTGCGTGAAGTCCGAGCAAAATTTCGTGGAGTTTGGACATTTCAGTAGCTCTCAGCAAAAAAGAGTAATTTAGTGACTATAAGAAGGTTTACTGTTCACGCAATGTTTTGATCGATTTTATCTTTTTTACCATGAGCTGCTCAGGTGTCCGAACAAGTTGGAATTTGGAATGGACATCACGCATTGGAACATCTTCCACCTAAAAAAATTCATTTTTTAAAATTATTCAGGATTTTTTTAAAATTACTGTTCATCAGGTGCAGATGAGCCTGGACATCGAATTGATATGCGTGAACAGAGGGAGTGTGAATAAAACGGAACGGAAGGAGTAAATCAGAGTTGGGTATACACGGGCACACACTAGCAAGGGCGGAATTGGGCCTGGGGCAACTAGGGCTATAGCCCCAGGCTTGGCCCATCTAGTAGGCATACATTCATTAGTTTCTTTTTTATATTTATATACAATACATACAAGGCCCAGCCCCAGGCGTGCAAGCACAGCCCCATGTTCAGCCCATGTAAGTTCCCACTTCCCAGCCCAATGGAGATGTCCTATGCCACGACTCGAGACCACCACAGTTGGTTTGGTTAGTAGCGATTTCTAAAAGTAAATTGCACAAAACCACCAGTTTAAAGGTTAGGTTTGTGAAAAATACTACAATACATTTTTTTGCAGAAAACATCATGCCTATGGTAATCTTTTTGCAAAAAACACTCATCGGTGGATTTGGCTCGTTTAAGCATGTTTATGACAGATGGCTCCCGCTTTTCGCTGACATGGCATGACGGTTTGCTGGAAACGGTGTTAGCTGAGTTTAAATCAAAAACACCCCCAACCTTTCTTTCCTGTGCCGCCCAGCCCCCAACTACGCCTCGCACTCACACCCGCAGCCGAGCAGAGGACGCCGCCCGTCCCGCCCCCGGCCGAGGGGCGGCCTTCCACCACGCGCCAAGGACGCTGTCGCCGTTGCCGCACCGAGGGGAAAGCAGAGGACGCCGCCCGTCCCGCCCCCGGCTGAGGAGCGCCCTTCCGCCACGCGCCGAGGACGCCGTGCGCGCACTCCAGGACGACTGCATCGCCGGGGTCGCCTACCTCATCCAGGTCCCACCGGTGCACGTGGCCGTCGCTCATGACAGAGGAGCAGGAATCCGAGATGCAGAGGGGGTTGCGGCTCGATTCTTGCTGGATCCGACGCGAGAGCTGGTTACTTGCGACGAATTTCGTGGAGCTCAGGGCCATGGCGATGGGCGGCGGCGCTCCTGCATGCTGCTCTGCTGGTTCGAGGGAGGGAGAGAGAGAAACTCGGGAGACTGCCGAGGTCGTGCCGCCACGCCTACGTCTTCCTAATGCCCGAGCCTGCCCGGAGCCTCCAGCCGCTCCAAGCGCCCGTGCTGCTCCCGACCTCGGCTTCCTCTGCAGAATATCACGACGCGGCGAGCAGCTCACAGGGCAGCGGCGAGAACCAGCTCGATTGGTTGCGGTGAGGGGAGCAGCAGCACCACAGAGAAGCCGGGGAGGAGCAGCAGTTGGTAGCGACGGTGAGAATCGGCAACACCGGCGAGCAGCCGAGGGGACGACTTGCGCGTGCAGCGGCGCTCACCCTAGTCGTCGTGAGATCCACATCGGGCTCGCATGTGGGGGGCTAATTGCGTTTTTGTTTTTCAATTCAGGGGTGTCTATGTAAATTCTAGGAACTAGTTTGTAAATTTAGAATAAAACCCATCTAGCACGAAACGTTATGCCACGTAAGCAAAAAATGGACCCACCTGTCATAAACACGCTTAAACAAGTCAAATCCGCCAATCAGTGTTATTTGCAAAAAGATTACCGTAGACATGGTGTTTTCTGCAAAAAAATGTATTGTAGTGTTTTTCGCAAACCTAACCTTCAAACTAGTGGTTTTCTGCAATTTACTCGATTTCTAAGGAATCAATCGTCCAGTGTTTCGCCTCATCTTTCGCCCAATTGATCAAAAAATGTCTCCGTTCACAGCTGCGCCGCCTCAGCGCCGCCGTTTCCCACGGGACAGATCGGCGTCCCGCGTCTGTACTTGCGCCCAGGCGGCTGGCGCTCGCCGCTCAGAGCACGGATCATTGCCTCGTCGACTCCTCTTCCTTTTCATCTTCAGAATCGGCTAGACAGCAAGACATGACAGGTAATCTTCAGTTTATTGTATCTGTCATCTAATTTTCCCTAGTTTTCTTTCTATTTGCCGAAGTCAATGAGTTTGTGACATTCAATTGTATTACTTTAATCACTTTTATTTCATTGTTATTTGTTAACAGGAAATATTGTTCAAAATCCAAGATGAAGAGGATTCGAACAATTGAAGAGGAAATATTGTTCAAAATCCTTGATTCTGCTTGTCACTACAGCAAACGTAGGAAGAGCTTTCTCAGCTATGAGCATTGTCAAAACTGAGTTGCGGAATAAGATGAAAGATGAATGGATGAATCATCGTTTGGCGTGCTATATCGAGCGTGATGTATTTGCAAGCATTGATGATATTAAGATTATACAGTGCTACCAAAAAATGAGGAAACAAAAGGGGCTACTACCTCGTGCACTTCGTGACAATGGTATTTTTTTTTACAAAATATCATACGAACAATTGATTTTAGTATATGTCCAGTGTCTTAATTTTAAATACTCGATTTTATGTTTGCAGTTTCAGGTCTTTCTACTATTGCTGGTGAAGAAACAATTGCCTAGAATTAAGCAAGTCTTCATCAATTTGGTACCAAACAATGTTTGTAAAATGCACTTTGTTAAATTATTTGTTTTATCAAATTTTCTCTCATGGTAATAAGGAATTTACATTTCATCTTTAATGTGAATTTGTGGCATACTTCTAGCACATGTTAGTGTGCATGCTATTTGACGTTATTTTTAGTCAGTTAGTTTTAGCCCCAAGCTTTGAGAAATCCTAGCTCCGTCTCTGCACACTAGTATTTATGGACAGTCCAGTATTTATGTATGCTCACCGGAAAAGCGTGAGTTTCGAGTCTCCAGTACTAGTAATCGAGTGATGTACATAGTGATACAGTAGCAGGGAACATGTTCCTGCACGCGGGCGGAGGGAACATCATATCCACATACATAATCCTTGCTTCCAACGCATGCGTACTCCTCATCGGTATACATACGACTGACCAACTCAAAAAGGTAAAACTAGCACTGAAATTACCATGAACTGTGGAAAGTTCCGTCTAGGCTAGGGTCTCCTAGTCTAGATGTAGATTACGTGAACTGGAAACAAACGGGTATCTCTCAACTCGATCAACAACTCCATACTAGGAGGATCCAGTATGCTGTGCAATTTTTTTTTCTTTTTGAGTTGGAGAGTGTGCTGTTCATGACACGTGGGCCAAGCCTACTTAATTCCGGCTTCACCGGATCCATGCTACTAGTATACTTAATTAATCTCCCTACCGTCCTCTAATTAATTAACTCATCTCATACAGTGACCAGATCTCAGAGCAGCTATTAAAACTTAAAACTAAGAGGGTGTTTGTTTTCAGAAACTTTTTGTGTAGGGACTAGAAAAAGTCTCTTTTAGAGACTTTTTTACCAAACGGAAGGGACTTTTTAGGGACTAAACTAGACATTTGAGACTAAATGAAGAAGACTCTCAAGGAGAGTCTTTTTGGGACTTTTTTAACAATGCCCCTTCATGCACCCATTGGCCCGCCACCCTATGATGTTGTTTGATTATTATTTTTCTATATACTAGAGGCAACATGGTCATTTAATAACCTCTAGGAAGGGACTAGGACTAGAGAACCAAACACCACCTAAGCATCACATCACCTCCCCTCTCTCTGTGTGAGTTTTTTACTCTACGTAAAAAGGTATTTTAGGAGCATTTCACAATGTTATTTATGTTATCTATCCGATATTGTACATCTTGATACATTCTTATACTGATTTTGTCAAACTTTAAAATAGTGTTTGACTAACGGGATTATAGAATGATATGTACTCCCTCCTTCCGTCTATATAGGGCATAATGCGTTTTTCAAGACCGCCTTTGATTATTGACAAGATTAACAGTACATGACATGCATAATGTGAAAATTATATCATTGAAATCTCCTTTCACATATGAATTTGATGATGTGCTTTGTGTAAGTTGCATGTCATATATCATTGCTCTAACATTTGGTCAAAGTTAGTCTCGAAAAACGCATTAGGCCCTATATAGATGGAAGGAGGGAGTAGCATCATGAGCTGAACATTATATGAAACTCGCATTTCAGTCTTGGATGGAATTATTTGACAAATAAATCCTTTCATGTTCGTCCTCCGCCTCCTTGGCCTTATTACAAATAGCGTTCATCATATGGCTTTGATGCTTCAGTGTTGAAAATACAACCATGTAAAGCTACCCGACTGTGTACTATTCCTTAATTTACTAGAGCAAGTATAATAAGGTGATATAAATGGACTATAAAGATTTAAATGCACCCTTCGATCAGCTGGCTATATGATGTTGACACGTTATCTATAATCAAGCTTATAGCCGACAAGTATAATAGTTAGATGTAAATAACTACTACTTTATTGATACATGACCCACCTTCTTCTCTCACAAAGTGTCTATGATCACGTGCTACAGTTGGCTGTTAGTTAGTAGCCCGCTTCCTCTCTCTTCCAACTCAACACAAATATCCCCGCAAAAAAAAACTCAACACAAATATACTATTTTAAGTCTTGCAGCCCGCCTACGTCACCGCATTATACTTGCCTTAAGGTGATATAAGCGGGTTATAAGGATTTAAATACTCCCTTCAACCCATCATACTTGTAGCTGATTTAGTACGATACTAAATCAACGACAATTGATATAGATAGGAGGGAGTAGTATATTTTTGTTGAGCTGTAAGAGAGAGAAGAGAAGTGGATAGTAAATTAATAAGCGGCTGTACACTTTATGAGATTTTGAGGTGCATCATATATTAATAAAATGATATCTATTTGCAGTTAACGACTATATATGTTCGCTATAAGATTGACTATATATGATATGACAAAAACATATAGCAAATAACTAGCTATAGTATTAACCATGCTCTTAGGATGCAAAAATTTACAGCGACACGCTCATCGTTCCATCCTGTCAATGACTGGTTAGCTGGTTGGTCACCCATGCCGGCAAAGCAAGGCATACACAGACATGCACACGTGCCACCCCGTGACCAAATTAAAATTTGTGAAAAGATTTTTTTTTCTAAGCAAACCACCATTTGGAAAGTGATTGGTACGTTTTGTTGCTTCGACAGTCATGGTACTCTATATAAAATGATGATGTTTCACAATAGTTCTTCTCCTTTCATTTCAATTTGCATATTAGAAAATTTATGCATTTCAAGGTCGAGTACAAAAGGTATTGGTTAGTCTTCACGTGCAAAGATTGGATGCCAAAGTAAAAAAGAAAAACTTTTCCTGTTGTGATTGCTTCCCCCCAAAATGTTAATATGTAGAACATGGACATTTGCCCTACATTTATGTATTTGGTAGAACTATTAGACAATGGCGCCTTACAATTTTAGTGTTCATTGCCAAAGGGTTTGAGATGGGGAGCTCTCGAGTTTGCTCGGACTTTGAGTGAACATGAACATTTGATTTCCGTTTATGCATGTTTCTATAATTACTAGGAAGATTTGTGTTTTTATTGACGTATTAGACATGTTTAAGTACTATCATTTTTAAACAACTTATTAGTATTCACCGTGGAAGCTCTTGAGTTTGCCGGGGCTCGCATGGTACACTCATCACCATGGTTACCACTGCACTTCATTCGTTTGGGTGTATAGGGCGTGCGAGTAGTTCTAGGTCATCGATTTGACTACCTAAATATGTGTTATAATCCTAGCGGTACATTTTAACTACTTCCTTTACTTGGGTTTACAAGTCGGGCATAGGTCTTTAGGTCTTCGATTTCACTAATAAAACATGTATAATATGACACAAAAATTATATGGTTAGAAACTTTATTTGACGATGAAACTAAAATAGATATGTTTTTTACAAAACATTATACATATTTCCCTGGTCAAATTGAAGACCTAAAAATCGTGTCCGCTTTATAAACCCAACTGAAGCAAGTGTGCATGGAGACCCGCTAAATCTAGTCATGGCACGTGAAGCACTTCTGATCCCTATGACATCCTGTGCATGCCCCCTTGCATCTAGTGCAATAAGCAGGATCTATGTCCTTCTTGCTTCCCACCCTACTCTCTCTCTCTCTCTCTCTCTCTGTCTCTCTCTCTCATGTGCGTCTCATTTTGAAAATTCATAATAGTAAGCAGGTTTGATCCCATGACTTTTCAAGAAGAAACGCACCTTAAATCAGTTCCTGGCCCTTTTAGTTAGTTTGCATATGACAACCAACTTATCAGATGTTATTCTTTCATATAAGAATGTAATCCTATGTAGGCTTAACTAAGCAATACTTCCTGCTTAGGGCAGTGAGACATTGGATAATTCATTTCGCCGGATTTTTAACAAGAAGTGAGTTGAAGAAGCTTAAAAAGTCTTATTACTTCCAACAATGGGAAGCGAGAGGTGAAGAAAGTACTTTTGTCATAGTTGTGACTTGGCGGTACTATTTTTGTTTTCGCAAATTTGCTTGTTCATGTATGTATTACTACTGGTCTATTGCCACATCTTGCTTCTCTTAATCCCAGTGAGCTCTTTTTATATGGAACAAACTATATCCTCTTGCTCTCCGTGTGTCCTCAAAAATCCCATGTGGCAAGAGAAGAAAAGAGAAGAAGCATGACATGGCCATGCCTTATGGAATTTTTTTTCTTTTTTTAGATTAATATAGAACTACAAACATGAAGATGCATTCCTTAGCTCAAGAGTGTTTTGTACAACGCTGCAGGGTGACATGTTTTACTTAATTAGTCACCTCATAGAAGGGGGGGGGGGGGAGGGGCATAATCCATGTGATTATTCAGTGTAGATGCCTTTTTGAGTCACTAAATTGTAAAAAAACACATGAGTAAAAAATATACAAGAATGAATCCCATGGAATTTTTGTTTGTTTGATTGTATCACATGAAAGAAAGGCTTTTTTAAGAGATTGGAGCCCATGTTAGATTTTTCAGTACAAATGATTCCATTAATTTTTTTCTATAGTTTGAATCCTATGAATCAAACGACAAACAACTTAGGAAGGATTCTTTGTATCAAAGAGACCTTTCAGGGGATATAGAATATAGTTATAGTAAAAAAAACGATAAATTAGTACTCTTTTCGTAAACTAATATAAAAACGTTTAAATCACTACATTAGTATTCTATAAATATTTTTATATTAGTTTACAGAGGGAGTAATAAGTACTCCTTTTTCCTTTTACAAAGAAAAAAAAATAAGATCGTTTGTATTATTATATTAGTTATTTAAACGATCTTATATTAAGTATTTCAATAAGTAATTAAGAAAGAGCAAGAGGAAGAGGAGAGCACAGCACCCACCGAGACAGAGTGACCCACACATAAATAGCATCCAACCGCTCCTAAATTAAGCGTCGCGTCGCGTCCCGTCCCCCCCTCTCTCCCCTCGCCGTCGTCGAGCCGACGACGATGACGCACAGCAGCAGCCACCACCACCACCACCACCACCACGCGCTCTGCTGCCTCTCCTCCGCGCCGCCGCATCCCGAAGCGTCGCCCACGCCGGCACCGGAGCCCGCCGCGGCCACCGCTACGCCGGTGCCGGGGTCGGTAGCGGTGGCCGGCGTGCTGCACAAGTGGACCAACTACGGCCGCGGGTGGCGGGAGCGCTGGTTCTCGCTCCGCGACGGGGTGCTCTCCTACTCCAAGATTCGGGCCGACGCGGGGGGCGGGGAGGCGGCGGGACGGATCGCTGACGACGGGGAGGTCAGGCTGATCGGCGGCGCGTCCGCGAGGATCGCCGGGGGGCGCTGCCCGGAGAAGCCCGTCGGAGTCGTCTGCCTCAAGGTCGGTGGTTGCCTTCTCTCCTCTCCTCGTCGCCTTGTGGCGTCCGTGTGCACCCGCCTCGTGGTGGGGCTGGGGGCAGATTCTGTTTCATTTCCTCTTCAGATTTCCTCCACATTTCTGATCGATCGTTTCAACCCCGTCTCTTACTCCATGCGATTTTTTCTTCTTCTGAACTTTCTTGCGCTGATCCCTCGATCCAGTGATTCGTTTGGCACATTGCATTGCGCCCCTGGATCAAATGCTCAGATTCCCCGAGGTTTATTAGTTAATCCCTTCCCAGTTCTTGCATCGGTGAACGCGCTTTCGCCTTGTTTATGATGAAATGGTTGGTGGGAGAGCGCGTCATTGCGCTGGATCGAAGTGACGTGATATGCCTTGTCATTTTGCCGGCGGTGCATCGTCGTACCAAACTATTCATCTCATGTCCTGTCTCTTTGAAATTTCCGATGTTTTTTCTCGTCGGTGCTTAATAGAGGTGATCAGGGAATCAATCAAAATGCTTGAAAAGTCTTTGTGTTTCGACGCAGGTTTCTAACCGATCTGTGGTTTGTTCGTGATTTGGATGGACATTTTAAGTTTTATACCAATTGCTCATTATCAACAGGTTGGATTTTATATTAACCAGTCACCATTTCCGTGGTCCAGTGCCACCCGCAAATTCTTGTCCAAATTTAGCCCTATCTAGCTTAACCACAAGTGAACAAAAAGGCCTTGCTATTTTTCTCCCCCTCAAGTGTAATCTCCCCAAAAAAAGAGACCATAGCTAGCTTTCTCTATCACGCAGCCACAGGCACATCTATGGACATGGAGCCCTTGTACTTTCCACAGATTTGGTCAAATTTCTAAGGTTTGTGTGTTGCAGCTTCTGATAATGATGTCATTTGCTAGTTGCTACCGCTGCAAAGACAATGATCTTTAGCCGCTAGTCCCTGTCTTATTACTTTCATGGCAGAAGTGGTCCAATAGTGACATGGTTAATCTTTAATTGTATCATCAAGTCGAACAATCTGAGGGAAGAGGTGGGAGTATATGCTCAGGGAATTTCTTGTTGCAATTTTGAATTTTGCATTATTGGCTTGTACTGGTCCTGAGGTTGCTTTTCCACGAGCCCCTTTTACTAGCTGCTGCTGCTGCCGCTGCACCCGCAGTAGTAGAAGTACTGGCTAGCACCGGGTCTTTTCAATACAATTGGACATGGGTCCCAGGAATTCAAGGATGTACAGTTGAAATTAAGTGGTCACATAGAGAGGTAGAGGGACTAAAACGGGGGACCTGTGTGCAACTTGGATTGAATTAGGGGGACCTCGTGGACCTTCAAGGGCTGCATAGGTCGTTTGCTAGGTTCTCCTATTTTCTCGATCCCCCTCACCCCCTCTCATCCCCAAATATTTTCTTGTTGACTGTTAGATGCTCCTTTGCTTGCCTTCCTTTACCCTTTAATTGAAGCTGAAGGTAGAGGGAGGGAACCGAATCACATGATTTCTCTTGGAATACCAAGTCATTTTTCTTGTGTCTGCTTTTTGTCCTCTACTTTGTCTGCCTCTTGGTTGTTAACGGAATAAACATCGAAGCCCTCATCTATTAGTTCGATAGATTCCAGCCTTTGTATATGCTCCATCTTTGGCCTTGACAAGTAGCGTCTCGTATCAGGAGGTTCTCTTCATTTCCATGTGCAACGTTTCCCTGTGAGTAACATGGTGGTGCTAATTTGTTCTCATGTCTCTAGGTGTCCGCATTTCGTGAGAGCAAGTCCGACGACAGGAGATTCTACATATTTTCTCCCACAAAGACACTTCATTTGAAAACAGATTCGAAAGATGACCGTGTCGCTTGGATCGAGGCCTTGATCTTGGCGAGGAGTGTTTATTCGCTCAGGTCACTCAGTGGAAGAATAACTTTTGTGCAGAGTGATGTTTCAGTTTCCACTGCAAGGCTTCGAAATCGGATGCACCAGGATGGTTTAAACGAGAGTCTTATACAGGACTGCGAACAGATTATGCTTTCGGAGTTTTCAAGCTACAGAAAGCAACTGAAGCTACGCTATGACGATCATCTAAGCTTGTTCGGATCTAGCAGACACCATTTCGAGGTAAGAATGGCTGCGTGTGTTTCTTTTGAGGCCATGCAATTCTAAGAGAAAATGCTTATATGGAATTGATAGGTAGCAGGAACTGCTAATGCCTGAACCTAAATAGTGGAGCTACATCATATGCTTATTGGTCATATGTTTTTGCTTATCAGTAAATCTCATATGGAACCTTTTACTTAACTTTGCAAAGGTTACTCTCCTTGAAAGGTTACTCTGCTCTTTTTTCCTGCAGGAATTTTACATAGTGTATTACACGCCTATTTGTGCAGGAAGGTAAAGATGGAAATATAATACAGGGGGCGTTGACAAAAAATGAATTTTCTAGTTCCCGGCATGGAAATTTCAGTGGTATGATTTCTTAACACATACTAATCAAATTACTGCACTGTGTTAGCTGCATGCATCTACTTATGTGGTGCTTGCGTCCTTCTTTCAACTGTCTCTGTTGGATGCTTTTTTAACCTTTCTCATTTAGTTGTCTGAATTATTTGGATGTGCTGCCTTATTTCCTAAAGAAAGTAAAGAAACTGTTGCAAGTTATTTTTAATGGAAACTGCTGCAAGTTTTATTTTTCCGGAAGCTGTTGCAAGTTTACTACACTATCGCCTATAATCAGCATGCCTGAGTTATCCCATGCTCTTGCATTAGCTTTTCTAATGATCCAGTGATTTGTTTTTTGCCCAGAATATAGCACAACAGAATCTGATGAATTTGAGAAGCAAGATGGTGGTGAATTGACTTGTGAAGAGGACTCTACATTCTTTGATGCTGCAGACTACTTCATAGAATCAAACAGCAGATCTTCAACAATGTCAGATTCCACAGATTGTGGTGTACACAGTGCTACTAACATAGATAATCCAGGTGGCCAAGAAGCTGTGGATATCCAAATTCAAGATTCTAACAACATGCTACCTGAAATCAAACGACGGAGTAAACTACCAGAACCTACTGAGAAAGAGAAAGGAATCAGCCTTTGGTCCATTATTAAAGATAGTGTTGGCAAGGATTTGACACGAGTATGCCTTCCAGTTTACTTCAATGAGCCACTTTCATCCCTCCAAAAGTGCTTTGAAGATTTCGAATATTCCTACCTTCTGGATCAAGCCTATGAATATGGAAAAGTGGTAAGATCACTAATACGTTTATGGTCTTGAATTTCTAGGATATTCAACTGTTTTATGATGAGTGTTTTCGGAGCAGTAACAGTAGTCACCAGTTGCTTTTCTTGTTTGTGGCCACATGGGAGTTAACATTGATTACGGAATAGTGTTAACGTTGATTGAGTTCTGCCACAAATTTATTACGAATGGGGCAGTTTATCTAGTAACACAGATCAGTGGATATTTGTCTTTGTACATATTGTATTTTTTATCTGGTACTCCCTCCGTAAACTAATATAAGAGCGTTTAGATCACTAAAGTAGTGATCTAAACACTCTTATATTAGTTTACAGAGGGAGTAGTTTTCTTCTGATTTGAAATTTCCATGTGCTGAGGTTGTGAAGTGTTATTACAAATTTTACTCATGTATCTATTGCATTTGATTTAGGGGAATAGCCTCATGAGAATCCTGAAAGTAGCTGCTTTTGCGATCTCTGGCTATGCTTCATCTGTCGCGAGACCTTGCAAACCATTCAATCCATTGTTAGGAGAGACTTATGAAGCTAATTTTCCTGATAGAAGGATCCGCTTTTTTGCCGAGAAGGTCAGTTAGTATTCTTTCTTCTACTTATGCAAAAAACTCTGTTTTACTTAGTCTGTTTAGTCAAAAGCTGTTGGAGTATATTTGTGTCCAAAATCATGCAATTTCTTCTGTTTAATAGCCTCTTTTGTTAATTTGGGAACTGAACATTGGTATCTTAATAGTCTGAAACTGTGCTTGCGAGGCTTTTAATTGCAGCATGTTGCTGTTCATCATTTGCATGGATAGGTTAGTCATCATCCAATGCTGATTGCCTGCCACTCTGAAGGCAAGGGCTGGAAATTCTGGGGCGACAGCAATGTAAAATCCAAGTTCTGGGGGCAGTCAATTCAAGTTGATCCTGTTGGCGTTTTGACAGTGGAATTTGATGACGGTGAAATCTTCAAGTGGAGTAAGGTGGGTGGCATGATAAGACGGGACACTCACGGATTGGAACTATATTCAAAACTGAATTCTGCCTGTCACATGCTGATGCGTTTTCAGGTGACAACAACTATTAATAACCTCATTCTTGGGAAGCTGTACTGCAACCATCATGGAATTATGCACATAAAGGGGAATCGGCAGTATTCATGTAAACTCAAGTTCAAAGAGCCATCGCTGCTTGACCGCAATCCTCACCTAGTATGTTTTTCTTTGCCTCCTATTTTTACAGGTCATCTCATATTTTATCGTGAGAGATGTGATTAGCACCTTGTATTCCTCTGAGCACAGTACCTCCTGAGTTTCTGACCAATCTGTGTTAGTCATACCGTACGTGGCCTAGTGTAGCATATTTACTTGGACTACGATGCAGACATATGGATAGTTAATGCGTAGTTTTCATGGATTTAATGAGCAAAGCACGTTCCTGTATCACTTTATTTAAGGAATAGGTCGTGTAAATATCCCGTCCAAACTTTCAATGCAAGGTTACAGACCCCTGCCCTGAACTCTAGAATCAATTTTGCTAGAATTATTAATTGACCAAATGTGTGTAGATACGATGAAACTATTTCATTCTCATGATGATCCGACAGCTTGTAATGGGGTGCTTACATATTAAAGTAGGGGTATTACACATTACAGCCATGCTGTTTAGCCTGAATGCTATTGTAAACAGTTTTCCCCTATTTGAATTTGTGAATGTGTAACTGTTTCTGGTGGATCCCTGTTCATTCCTTGCATACACCTTAATTTCCTAAGGTACAAGGCTTCGTGGAGGACAATGATGGAAAGAAGGCTCCATTTTTAATAGGAAAATGGGACGAAAGTATGTACTATACAAATTTAGATACTTCCAAGGTCAAGAGCGCCGATCAATTGCAAGGTGCCTCCCTACTTTGGGAAAAGAACAAGCCTTCTCCCAACCCAACTCGTTACAATCTATCTTCTTTTGCGATCACATTGAATGAGCTGACCCCAGAGCTTCAGGTATTGGCGTGGTTGTAATCTATGTGCGTAAATACTCCATAATCCATAATATTCTGTGAAGACCTAAATAACGTAATTTTTTGACCATGGTAAAGGAGAAACTCCCCCCTACTGATTCACGGCTAAGACCAGACCAGCGGCATTTAGAGAACGGTGAGTATGAGAAGGCAAATACAGAGAAGTTGAGGTTGGAACGGCGGCAAAGAATGGTATGATCTCTTCCTCCCTCGCTTGCTGTCTGTCTGAGAAAGTTGGTACTAGCTAGTATAAATCACTTGCCACGCAGTTTCACTATATCTATTTTCGTCACAGTCGACTAAACTTCAAGACAATGGTTGGAAGCCTCGATGGTTCGAGCAGGACGCAGAGGACGGGGCATATCATTACAAAGGTGGGTACTGGGAAGCAAGGGACGAAGGACGCTGGGACGGATGCCTCAATATATTCGGGGAGTTCTCAGAAACGTGAACGATAGGCATTGCAGCAACACTTGGTTCATCCACCCCAACTGCAATGCGACCATCGTCGTCGGAGCAGCATTGCGCCCCAAGGCATCATCGGGTTGAGGAAGAAGAGGAGAGAGGAATGCAATGCAGTGGCCAGTGGATATAGAGGCATTGAAGAAGAAGGCCTTGCCGTCTTGAATGGTAGATAGATATGGATGGCGATGGTCTCCGGCCCTTTATTAGTACCTAAATAATAATTCAGCCATTCTTTCGTTCGTTTGTGTTGTATGCTTGTTGTTCAGTAGTCTTTTCCTTGTGGGATTGGCTGGTGAAGCAACTCTTATCTGGATGTTTCGTAGATCGTAGTCATTTGTAGAAAGAAAATAGAGGATGAGTTTACAAAAAATTACCATAGAGTGGACAGATAATGGCATAAGCTCGGCAAAGAAAATCCCATTCGTTGCTTTGCTGAAATGTTTGTTACATACTTTGTTCATATACTATTATACTGTATGCTCGAACAAAAGAAAATAGTAGTACTAGTTAGGTAAATTAACTATTAGGAGCACAGAACCATTTTCGTTTGTAGTAATATACGTGGACTCTTTTGGTTCATAGGATAGGATTATCATAGGAATAAGAATCTTGTAGGAAATGAGATGACATGTATCTCAAATCCTATGAGTAAGAATAGGAAACAAGATGTCATTTGATTGACACCAAATGAATTTTTTCATTGAGTCTAGATTCTTTTTTATTTTCTTATGAAATGTGAAGGATAGGAACCAATCTTATGTAAGAATAGGAATCCATTCCTATGAACCAAAGGGCTCTAAAAGAAAAAAATCCTATAAGAATCCTATCCTTTAAAATTCCTATGAAATTCTTCTAAACCAAAGGAATAATATTTTAGCTAATATATTACTCTGTCCGTTCCAAAAAGAGTGTCGTGGCTTTAGTTCAAATTTGAGCTAAAGCTGAACTAAAGCCACGACACCTTTTTTTATCGAAGGGTATTAGACTGTATATTTACATAGAGCTTCTGTATATAAATGTATATTGTATTTATACACATTGTGTATCCCTATATATATAAAGAGCCACATCCGTATTAGGGTGCCGTTCCCCGCAAAATAATAATAATAATAGGGTGCCGTTCAGTTTCCCACAACCCTAAGTTTTAGGTGGTATCAGTTTAGGTTTATGATCAATGTCTTCCGCCCTCGTCCCAATCACCTTTGCCCTAGCCGCCGCCGTCGTTTGTTCTGTCTCGCCCGCTGGTCTCCATGGCTGGTGCCTCCAGGCCGCCGCCTCCACGGTCACCGCTGCCTCCTCCAGGATTCGGTGATGCCGCCGCCTTGCCGCAATGCTACGACGCCATCATCCCGTCCCCTCCTCCTGGCTGGGCTCCGCCGCCGCTGCAGGCCTATGGGCCTCCCGTGCCCTACGGTGCTCCATCCGCGGCCAACCCCGGTGGCCGTATGCCGCCATCGGCCCACGGCGCCACCTCCCTTGGCGTCCAGCAGCAGCCGCCGGCCCCGAGCGCCACCTCATACGGTGTCCAGCAGCCGCCTCCATCCACTAGCGTCGCCCCCCTACGCCGCTTCAGCGCCACCGCCGAACCCCGGCGCTGCCACGGCCAACCCGTGGCTGACAGCGCCCTACGACCCCTCTGCCCATTGGCGTACACCTACCCGACGGCCCCGACGTCCTACGGTGGTCCATCGACGGAGTTGGTGGCTTCTTCCGTGCACCCGAGTGTTTATGCGCCACCGCCATCTTCGGACCCTGTTGTGCCTACTACGTCGTTTTACTTTGCGCACCTGATCCTGGTGAAGCTCAGGACGGATAACTGCTTGTCGTGGCGTGCTCAAGTACTGCCACTTCTTCGCGGTCGATATTTGGAGGGCTATGTTGATGGTACACTACTGTGTCCTTCGCCGTATCATCCGGCGCATCATGTTTGGGTGGCCCAGGATCAAGCCATTCTCTCTGCTATTCAGTCCTTCCTCATGGAGGGAGTCTTGTCGCTGGTCATCTTCGCCGCTACGTCTCGGGACGCGTGGGCAACTCTTCATATTAGTTTTGCTTCGCAGTCCCAGGCGCGTGCTCACCGTCATCGACTACTTCAATAAGGTGACGGGTATGGCTGACACACTTGCCTCCATCTGCTAGGCTCTTGGTCCAGAGGAGTTCACCTTTTATGTGCTCAATGGACTGGGTGACGACTGATAATTTGGTGGAGAATATCAATGGTCGTGACACTCTCATCCAGCCGTGTGAGTTGTACGCGCGTCTCTTTGCCACGGAACAATGCATTCAGGCTCGCCGCTCTACATCGAGTTTCCCTTCTGCCAACGCTGCAATGCGTGGCAAGGGCAAGCCCTACAAGCCACCAACTGGTGGCAAACCTCCGTCGGCCGCGCCCAACTCGCGGAACTCCACCACCTCCGCGGGCGGCCGAGTCCATGCCTGCTGCCCCTCATGTGGTGCTCAGGTCCCCTGCCGGCTATGTGGGCTTGATGGCCACCTTGCTTCCCATTGTCATCGTTGCTTCAAGCAGGATTTTTTGGGGATTGGGAACAATGGCAAGGGTAATGAGAAGCAGGCTGCCCTGGCGAGTCATGAGCAGGGGCACACTCCTTCCTATCCTGTTGATGCATCGTGGTACATGGATACGGGAGCTACCAATCACCTGACGAGTGAGATGGGCAAGCTCTCTACACATGAGCCGTATCGCGGACATGATCAAGTTCGCACCGCTAATGGGGAAGGCATGCACATCTCACATATTGGCCAGGCTTCACTTCTCACTCATCGATTTAGACAATTGCGTCTACTTAATGTCCTTCGAGTTCCCTCTGTTTCACGTAGTTTGCTATCAGTTTCTAAACTTACTCTTGACAATAACGTTCTTGCTGAATTTCATCCTTTTCATTTTTTTTGTCAAGGACCGGGACATGAGGGACGTACTTCTTAGAGGTCGACTACGCACTAATGGTCTTTATGCACTTGGTGTGCCACTAGCTCCTTGTGCTTTCAGTGGTGTTCGTGTGTTTTCATCACATTGGCATGCGCGCCTTGGTCATCCTGCCACTCCCATTGTTCGCCATGTACTTCATCGTCATGAGCTCCCAGTTGTGTCCAATAAACATGTTGATGCAGTATGTGATGCCTGTCAACAAGGAAAGAGTCATCAGCTTCCTTTTTCTGAGTCGAGTCGTGTAGTCAATAAACCGCTTGAACTTGTGTTTTCGGATGTATGGGGCCATGCCCAAACCTCTGTTAGTGGTCATAATTACTATGTCAGTTTTATTGATGCTTATAGTTGGTTCACTTGGCTTTATCTTCTCAAGCGCAAGTCTGATGTGTTTAATTTTTTCTTGCAATTCCAAGCACATGTTGAGCATCTGCTCAGTCACAAAATCATTCATGTGCAATTCGATTGGGGGGGGGGGTGAGTACCATAACCTCAATGCATTCTTTAATAAGCTTGGAATTACGCATCGTGTGTCTTATCCTCATACACATCACTAAAATGGTGTAGCTGAGCGCAAGCATCGCCATATAGTTGAGACTGGCCTCGCCTTGCTTGCTTGTGCCTTCGTCCCTTTCCGGTTTTAGAGTGATGCTTTCTCCACCGCCTGTTTCCTCATTTACATGCTTCCTACACAACTCCGTCAGATGAAAACACCACTTGAACTCTTGCTAAATGAAGTTCCTGATTATACATTTCGCAAGGTTTTTGGGTGTGCGTGTTCACTAAAAAAAGACACATCCATGACATTTTGGGCCGAACGAATTTTTTTCTGTCATGCTTATGACACTTCTACGATGATAATTGTGACAAAACCCGGTACCATCATAGATGTGGTGGGCTCCTACTTCTATGACAAAAAATCATGACAGAAAATGAGCTTTTCGTCCTGGGCGGGCTGGAGACGCACCTGCATGACATTCTTTGGGCCGTCCATGACGGAAAAAATCATGGTAGAAGCGAGGGCGAGGAAATTTTGGGGAGTTCCCGGTTACGGTGGGTGGTCGGGGCCGAGCGATGCACGGAGGGATTGCACGTTTCTCTCGTACACGAACACGCGTGTGTGCGAGGCATTGAGCTCTAACTGAACCTGAGTGAGGCGTTCGCTTACTAAACCCGAGCGATTGCACTAGCTACGTTACTGAACTCGAGCGATCGATCGATCCCTTGGTTGTTAACTGAACCCGATCGAGGGATCCCGTCGCTACTGCTACTAACTGAAGCCGATCGAACCTGCTGCCTCTTGATGAACAGTGATCGTGGGGGTTGGTTGAACGAGTCGAGACATACGTGGTTGGGGTTGGATGAACAGTTCACGGTGAGGGTTGGATGAACAGGACCCCGTGGTAGTAGTAGGCCGCTGCCGCTGGATGAACAGGACCCCGATCGAGGAGGCCGGTGGAGGGTGGATGAACAGGACCCCGTGGAGGCTCCATGAACAGTAGCCGGTGGAGGGTTGATGAACAGGACCCCGTGGAGGGCTGGTTGAACAATAGCCCGTGGAGGCTGGATGAACAGGCCCCCGTGGATGAACATTAGCTGGTGGAGGCTGGATGAACAGGCCTCCGTGGATGAACAGTAGCTGGTGGAGGCTGGATGAACAGGCCCCCGTGGATGAACAGTAGCTGGTGGAGGCTGGATGAACAGGCCCCCGTGGATGAACAGTAGCTGGTGGAGGCTGGAGGAAGTCAAAGACGGATAAACAGTAGCAGGTGGAGGCTGGAGGAAGTCGACGGTGGATGAACAGTAGCAGGTGGAGGCTGGAGCGAGGCAGTAGATGGTGGATGAACAGTAGCCCGTGGAGTCCCGTTTTGCGGTACGCCACACCCCTCCCGATGAACAGGACCCCGTTTCGACCATAGGCGCTCCAACACAAGTCTGTTTCCTCCGTTTTGTGGTACGCCACACCCCTCCCGATCAATAGGACCCCGTTTCGACCGTAGGCACTCGAACACAAGTCTGTTTCCTCCATTTTGCGGTATGCTAGACCCTTCCCGATGAATAGGACCCTGTTTCGACCATACGCGGTCGAATAGAAGGCCCGATTCCTCCGTTCTGTGGTACACCAGACCTCGTTTCGGTTGTTCCGTCCAAGCCGGTTGGCTTCTGATGAACACGACGTATTCCGTTGCCTCCCGATGAACATGAGCATTTCATTGCCTCCCCATGAACACGACGCGGTTTCTCTATTCCGACCCAGTCAGTTGGCTTCCGATGAATAGAACACCGCTGCTGCTGTTCGTTGGCTCTCCATATACACGAGCCCTGGTCGTACAAATGCACGAGTAGGCGTTCGAGACCCCGCCTGCATGTACGTATGTGGCCGTATTTTTTGGCATCTGGGTGTACGTATGTGTACACGGTTTTGACTGGACTGCCTGAACTGCTACGTCGGGGGGCTCTACTACTACACGTGCCGCTGCTTGCTCGGCCACGGTTCATCGTTGCAGAGAGACCGATCGACCAGTATGTACGTACACGTTCGTGACCAGAATGACAACACTACATACGCTTTGACCAGGTGGGTCCCGACTGTCAGGGAGGATAAGGAGGCACTTCCTTGCATGCGAAGTTATTGATGGTGGGTCCCAGCGGTAAGGGGGGAATCTTTTATTTGCCCGTAATATGGACGCACTTCCTTGCGTGCGAAGATGTAGCTAGTAGGTCCCAGCTTTCTGGGGGAAACATTTTTTCGCAAAATACAGAGTCCCTTCCGATGGGCCCCGGCTGTCAGGTGAAGGAATAATAATTTTACGTGTAATAAGGAGGCACTTCCTTGCTGCGGCCGTGGACCCAACTGTTAGCCTCTACACGTAAAGTCCTCTTCCAATGGAAGTCATTCCTTGACCACGTTGACCACGCCGCGCCAAGAGCACCAAGGCGGTGGACGATGGCGATGCCTGAAAGGGGATGACGTGGAGCCGGGGAAGACGCGACAGTGGATGCCCACGCGAAGAGGGGTATGAGGGTTGACTGGTTCGACTGCAGCGTGAGGCTGCCGTCGCTGCAGAATAACACGGGTTGTGGGTGAGTAGACAGTAGAAGGATGGCCTGGCCAGCTGTGGGAGTAGGGTGGGGCGGTGAGGCCTGCGCGGCAGCATAGCCGGCCACTGGAGGTAGGAGCAGGCGGTCTCACCGGTGCAGGTTTGGGCGGCTGGTGCAAGAATAGCAGCGATTAAGAAGCAGCAGGTCCGTTCGATTAAAATCCGACGGTCATTGATGCTAGAATCATTTTGTTGACTAAGTTGACAAAACCTTGCATACGCGTCAACTTAGTAGGCCCATGGATCACCCTCCGAACCGACGCGCCCAAGATGTCAGTGGGAGGATGTAACATCCCAAAATTCTAAATTTTGGAATGTTATATTAAATAGATAGTTTTGATTGTTTGTTTGATTTTTGTGTGATTGATTGACTGAAGTGAGTGAAATTTGAAACTTTTAAAAAGTTAAATGAGAGGGAATAAAATGACTTTCCCAAACTTTCATTTTACATTTATGATCTCCATGAATTCAAATCCATTTCATCACAAAACCCTAGAGAGAAGATGATATGACTTCTTCCATATAATTAAATGAAAAAGGGTTTTTGAAAATTTTTGAATTCTATTTGGAAAATATTTCAAATTCAGAAACTTTAAGCAACTCAATGATTTTCATGAGAGAAGATAAAATAACTGTTCAAAACATATGAAATATGAGTTGGGAGTTTAAAAGAATCCAATTTAAAAGTCCCTATGGAATTATTTTCATTTTGGAGTTATTTGCATTTTATTCAAACTATTTTTCTCCAAAAATAAAATATATAGAAATTAGGGTAAAATGATTCCCTACATTAGAAAATTGGAGAAAAATGGGTTTGAAATTATTTTGGTATTTTTAAAATGATTTTTATTGGATTTTATTAGAGCTGTAGCACTGTTTGATTTATTTGAATTTTCGTGGATTTTATTTGACGTTAGAAAAATGTTCATGTTGTAGGAAATCTTTTTGTGAAAATTCTGATATATAATACGCTATATAAAAGTTTTATTATTTTTTGTCTTTATAATTTACTCTATAAAAAATAAAAATAAAAAAAATCCGCGACGGACTCCGGCTAGAGTCCGCTTCCAGCCCGCCTCGCTGCCTTGGACCCTCCTCCAAGTCAGGCCTCCCCTGCCCCTTTATATAACCCCCCGGCCTTTTTCCCTCCTCGTCGCCGCCCAGCGCCGCCTGTCACCCCGTCGTTCGCCGCCCGGTACGCCTGATCCGCCGGCCCGTTTAAAAATATTTTTTTTCTTTTTCTCTTGTCACGGACCTATTCACGATTATCTTTTTTTCAGATTAGTCCCTGATCTTGCAACACTCGTAACTTTTTACTCGTTTATCCAAATCCAACGAAACCAACGCCCACTTCTTCGTTACGATCCCCTCTATCCAGTTCATCAACTTGAACATGTTTTTGAAAGTTTAAAATTTGATTTCAAACAGCTTTGTATTTGAACTTCGTTTGATCGTAACTTGAGTTTCGTAACTCTGATTTAATTGATTATTTTTGCAAATCGAAGCTCTTGACCTAAACTTTCTGATAAGGCCAAATTCACTTAATTTTGGTACTGTTAGAAATTGTTTTCTGTTACAAGAGTTAATTGCTTGTTTTCAAAGTTTTTTGAGATCTTCTCTTCGAATCTTTTGGCATGAGTGCTTATGTATGCAATTTCTTGCTCACGATAGATTGACCGGAGTGTGACGAGTAGAACTATCAGGAGTTATGAGTGCGAATCATCTTCATCAACAGTACAAGGCAAGTTCACACTTTGATCATACTTTTCATTACCCAGTTTTTATGCATTAGTTTCAACGCTCAAACATTGCATGAGTAGGACTGATAACATGTGGGTATTGGGAAGTAGTTGATGAGGTAGGAACTTATTGTCCTTTATATCAAACCCCTGGGAGTTACTTCTACGTTATGCTTATACTGCTATGCTATGCTCGTAGACGTGGTTTGGTTTGAGTGATTCATGAAAGATGTGAGAGTTATTGTTAACTAAGTTTTAACTTAAGGTGGCTATTTTAATACACATCTGGGTGGATTGGTTGGGGCACCCTAGAGTACCCAGTGGACTTGCCTGGGCACCTGGAGAACCCAGTGCTTGCCCAAGGGGATCCCGGAGTAACCGTGTGATCACCCTATGGATTGCCACCCAGACTCAAAGGGATCATAAGATTATTCATGCTAGAAACTTCCGTGTGCAGCCACAAGCTATTATGGGCTCTAGCATAGTTGAGTATGTTACATGACCTCTTTCAGTGGTGGGCTAGCAGATGTAGGGTTAATGTTTCTGAAAGACTGTGTCTCGGTCATCCGTTTCTCAAACACCATGTAGTGCGAGAAATCCAACGGAGGAGATCGAGTCTTATGGGGAAAAGTGCGCAAACCTTTGCAGAGTGTACAAACTAATCATGATTAGCTGTGTCCCCGGTTATGGACATCTTGAGTATCTGGTACTTGAATTATTGATTTGATCTCATCACTTTACTTAATTAATTTGTTGGGTTATAACTATTATTTTGGGATTGAGTTGGAGGAACCTTCTCAATGTTTTCAACAAACTTTGTAGTTAAATAAACTATATTCGTTTGCTGTAGGAAAAAATTGGCTTTATGCAAAAATAAACTTAGAGCTTTCCACCAGCCAAATATGCATGTAGTGATAGCTATTATTCATCCTTGTCCTATGGTGTGAATTTGCTAATACATTCAATGTACTGACCCTTTGTGGCTGCAACGTCTCATGTTGCAGGAATCTTACGACGAGTAAGTGATACGTTAGGGTTGCGATTTCTACACTCAACTTTGCCGTTGGTGTTGATGGGAATCCACAACCTTTGTTACTTCCGCTATTTGGATTAAGGTAATAGTATTTACGTTACTTTATAAATGTGATTTACCTCTGTTATAAATCCTCAAGTACTGTGTGTGTCAGCATACCGATCCAGGGATGACACTTAAGCACAAAGACTTGACCATATGAGGTCGGGTCGCTACAAGATGGTATCAGAGGACATGTTGACTGTAGGATGTGACCCCTAGAAACTGGCAAACCCATAGGAAAGATTTTTCTCTACAACTTCATTTTCAAAAAGATCTTTTACCTCTCTTCTCTTCTGAGCTTATTCAAATATTCTCTTTTAGTGAGACTATACCCCTTTCCCCTTTTGATCATGCGAAGATTCAGCTGATGAGACCACTCCAAGAAGGACAAGATATCAGACAACTAAGACCACTTCGAAATGAAGAGGATTTTACCGTGTGTTACAATAATGGAAACTACAACGGTTGAAGACTCCGAAGACTAGGAGAATTTGAAGGCTCTGAAGAATTCCCAGATTTGTATGACCTAGGAAGGCTACCCTTATGGAACCTAGCAGACTATGGAAGCTGTCAATATCCGAGATCAAGGTGTATTGGAGTAAGACCGGAACATGGAGCATTAGAACTCAAAGTTTTGTCAAGAGAACCCTAAGGCAGGAGATATCAACTATGGGATGATAACTCATGGAAATGACAAGAGAAGAAACATGGCTATCCATGATGTTATCGCCCGCTTGTGCTATTGTCACCGTGTTGAGATAAGCATGCATTTCATCGGAAGAATTTGATGGTAGAGGGCTAATGGAGCACCTATCAGCAATAGATGAAGTTTTAACCTTAGCTAGTGTATCACTAGGATCTGGAGTGTTACATCAAGAAGTTTAAGGTGGACCTTTAGGAAGTCATATTTAACAAGGAGGCATTTTGTGAAGAACTCGGGACCCAGAAGCTGAAAGTAGCCAAACTGGAGGAGTAAAACCTCGAGATACCGGAGATTCGTTAGGAACTGAAAGACGGTAGGACCATGGCTCATGCCAAGGATGTTGAAACCCAGAAGTTTGGAACACAACTCCAGAAATATTGAAGGACGTCACGAGAGACTTCGCGTTAATAGAGTTGATCTGGCAAAAGAGTTTGAGAAGGACAATCATGATCGAAAGAAGCCATCAGAGAAACGAACAAGACTTGAAGAGTTTGATGACGTTGACCTTTAGAAGACCAAACCCCTGTTATGTACCTACCTTAGATGCGACGTTTGTGAGCTGTCATTTGTTTGATGTTTTTTCCGACAACCACAAAGTAAAATCTATCTTTTCAAAACTATTGGTTGCATTGTGTGTATCCCTCTCTATCTCTCTTATCTCACCCCAAACCCATGGACCCAATAGAGGATGAATGGAGATGAACCCATATTTTCTGGACCGATGACTCAATTGGAGATGGACCGATGGATTCATAACATGGAAGATCATATGAAGAATAACCCTATAGACGGAAAAGATATAACCCAACATGCTCTTCAGTGCTTTGAAAGGGGTGCTGCTACTTGGTGGAGGATGTACCAAACCCTCAATGGATGGCAAGGACTAACCACTTGGAAAGAATTTAAGTTGACTTTGCCAAAGTCTCGGTTTGTGTCCTAGAAATTGAAGCCTTAAGGAAGGGATATGAAGAAACCTTGTGCATACAAGCTCTATGGAGAAATAGGACACAACCATAAAGAACACAAGGATGAATGCCCTAATTGTAAAGGAAGTCACCCAGCTGAAGAATGCCCAACTAGGCAGATTACTTGTTTCTTGTGTGAAGGGATTACCCACTACCCTGCTCAGTGCCACATTTACCCTGTGGTACAAAGAATCATCCAACAGAAGAAATAGGTAATGAAAGGAGGCCTCATGGAAATTCTACAATAACCGATGACGAAGGAAGATGTCGAGGACACACCCAAAGGAAACATAATTAAAACCTGCACCAAGTCATGCCATTCATGTGGAGAAGAAGGACACATCTCCCAAAATTGTGTGAATAGGGATCTAGTAGAATTCCCGACAGAGGAAGTAGAGTATAACCCACAGGAAATAGAAGCCCTGATTTGGTACGGAGAAGTCCAGGAAGAGAAATAGATTGGATCCCAGGAACAACCCAATTTCTACAAAGAAGGACCTGAGTCATATCACCTATTTCAGGTGTAAAGAGTCAGGGCACTACTTCAACAGTTTCCCAAAAAGGAAACCTCGAGACTTGTCAGAAGTGATATGTTTCCGTTGTAATGAAGCAAGACACTTTGCCAGAGATTGTCCCAAAGAGAAGGAGGCTTATGCCAAATAGTTGAGTTTGCAACATGTAGCGACCAGACCTCAAACAGTCTGATCTCTGTGCTCCGGTATCATCCCTGGATCAGTAATGCTGACACCACATAGTACTCGGAGGATTTATAACAGAGTAGCAATCACACACGTATTACATCGAGTGTCTCAAGAGAGAACTTATTACAATAAATATGGCTTAAGGCCATCTAATAACGATAACAGCGGAAGGCTTGGAAGATAAGTGAGTCCATCAACTCCAACGGCATCACTGAGTGTAGAACCACGACCTAAAAACTCCTTAATCATCGTCTGAAAAGTCTGCAACATTAACGTTGCAGCCCGAAACGGGTCAACACATGGAATATGCTGGCAAGGTAGCACATAGAGAGTAATGAAATGAAACAACTATACTATATGCATACTTGGCTGGTGGAAAGCTCTACGGTTATAGTTTTGCGTAAAGCCAATTTTTCCCTACTGCAAAGGAATAAATTTATTTAACTATCATGGTAGTTGTGAAACATTGAGAATGGTTGACAGCATCCTCAATCCCAATTAAAAATATCATTAACAAAGCCCAACAAAATTAATTTAGGGTAACATGTTGAGATTCACATGATAATCCAAGTACTAGATACTCAAGATTGTCCATAACCGGCGACACGGCTAACCATGATTAGTTTATTACACTCTGCAGAGGTTTGCGCACTTTTCCCCACAAGATTCGATCGCCTCCGTTTGGTTTCTCGCACTACATGGTGTTTGAGAAGACGGATGACCGAGACATAGTCTTTCAGAAGTGCTAGCACCTTACGATGGATAGACCGTTACACCTACTTTCCCCTACATCTGCTAGTCCTGTAAGAGTTCGCACGACTTAATCAACTATGCTAGAGCCCATAATAGCTTGTGGCTGCACACGGAAGTTTCTAGTATGAATAGTCTCATGATCCCTTTGAGCCTGGGTGGCGGTCCAAAAGAAAACAGGCAAGTCCTGGAATACCTAGGTGCCTCAATCCACCCAGATGTGTGTTTAAGTTGCCACCTTAGATAAACCATTAATTAACAAACTCACATCTGTCATGGATATCACTCACCCAATCCACATCTACTAGCATAGCATGGCATAATAAGCAAACGTAGAAGTAACTCCCAAAGGTTTGTAAGTAAACAGGTAATAGGTACTACCTCAACTACTTCCCATCCCATAATTTAATTAGATCCTAATCATGCAATGTGTGAGGATTGATCTAATGCAATAAAACTGGGTAGTAGGAAAGATATGATCAAAGTGTTACTTGCCTTGCTGATGATCCGGGAAACCTAGCGATTCGAAGTAACAGGCGGCGCACTCCGGGTATTCTATCGCAGACAAACAAACAAGCATATAATAAGTACTCATCTAATGCACAGGTAAAAGTCAAATAAGAGATCTAACCAGAAGGTTCAACTTAAGAACTCCGGTTTGCAAAAATAATCAAATCGAACGAAGCAACGAAAGTCAAACGGCGAAAGAAAACAACTTTGTTCTACTAATCTGGATCTAAGGCAAATTTTACAGTAGCAAAAACTTGTTTAAGTTGGTTAAACGGATAGAGGGTTTCGAGACGAAACTCTAGGCGCTTGAATTGCCTGATTCCGATAAACGAGCGAGAAGTTATACTAAAAAGAAAATCGGATCAGGAATCGCGATCAGAAAAATCACGGATTAAATTCGAGAAAAATAAAAACGAAGAATGTTCACTAGAACGAACGAACGGACGAACACTCGCTAATTAAATAAATCAGAAAAACCGATCTATTAAAAAAACCGAATCTAAAAAAACCGACGGAAAAACCGACGAAAAACCGGACGGTTTTTCAAAAAAAAAATAAACCAGCGCAGATACCGAGGCGCACCTCGGGCGGCGTGAGGCGACGACGGCGGCGCGGCGGCGGGGCGGCGTTGGCTAGGGTTCGGGGGGCGTGGGCTGAGGCTGGCTGGGCTCCCCCCGGCTTATAAAGCCTAGCGGGCCGGGAGTCCGGGTCGGACACGCCCCCTAGGTCGGTTCGTTTTTTTAAATAATTACGCGCAGAAGAAAAATAAAAAGAAATACTAAACGGACTCCAAAAATCCTGAAATAAATTTTCCTGGGCTTCTAAAATCAAGCCGCACAAGGTGGACATTTATTTGGGGCCTAAATGCAATTTTGAAAAACGCACATTTTTCCTAAATTCAAATAAAATAACGACAAACTCCGAAATAAAATCTTATTTGATTTTATTATTAAATCCTCGATATTTCTTTACTTTTAGAAAGTCATTTTATTCCCTCTCTCATATTTTTGTAATAGAAATAATTGACGATAAAATAACAAAATCAAATGATCCTATTCTCAAAATTTGAGAAAACTCAAATATGAAAATAACGAAATCCCCAACTCTCTCCGTGGGTCCTTGAGTTGCGTAGAATTTCTAGGATCTACCAAAATGCAAAAATTAAAATATGATATGCATAGATGATCTAATGTATAACATTCCAAATTGAAAATTTGGGATGTTACAAACCTACCCCCCTTAAGATGAATCTCGCCCTCGAGATTCGGGTTGGCTAGAAAATAGGTGAGGGTGGTCCGTGAGCAAATCTTCCTCTCGTTCCCAGGTGGCTTCGTCCTCCGTGTGGTGGCTCCACTGAACTTTGCAAAACTTGATAACCTTGCCGCGAGTGACTCGGCTGGCAAACTCGAGAATCTTAATTGGTTTCTCCTCGTAGGTCAAATCGTTATCCAACTGAATAGTTTCCAATGGCACTGTATCTCTCGAAGGTATGTCAGCCATCTCCGCGTGGCACTTCTTCAACTGGGAAACGTGGAACACATCATGAACTCCTGACAATCCTTCGGGCAATTCCAACTTGTAGGCCACTTCTCACATACGCTCCAAAACTCGATATGGTCCTACAAATCGTGGCGCTAACTTTCCTTTAACTCCAAAATGCTTTGTTCCCCGAAGTGGAGATACTCGAAGATAAGCTCTATCTCCAACTTCGTAAACTGTCTCCTTGCGTTTAGAATCTGCATAACTCTTTCGTCTGGACTGAGCTACCTTGAGCCTATCGCGAATCAACTTCACCTTCTGTTCAAACTCTTTAATCAAGTCAGGTCCAAACAACTGGCGGTCTCCAACTTCGTCCCACGACAACGGTGTCCTGCACCTCCTTCCGTACAATGCTTCGAAAGGGGACATCTTCAAACTGGTTTGGTAACTGTTGTTGTAAGAGAACTCTGCATATGGCAAATTGTCGTCCCAACTAGATCCGTAATCTAGCGCACAAGCTCTCAGCATATCCTCCAAAATCTGATTGACTCTCTCGATCTGTCCATCTGTCTGTGGATGAAAAGCTGTACTGAATTCTAGTCTGGTACCCAAAGCTCATGCAACTGTTTCCAGAACCTTGAGGTAAACTGGGTTCCTCTATCTGATACGATACTCCTCGGAACTCCATGCAAACATACGATCCTGGTCATGTATATCTTTGCCAACTTAGCACTGGTGTAAGTGGTCTTTACCGGGATGAAATGAGCTTCCTTCGTCAATCGATCAACTACAACCCAAATTGAGTCATAGCCTGAACGAGTCCTGGGTAATCCCGTGATAAAATCCATGCCTAACTTATCCCACTTCCATTCGGGTATCAGCAATGGTTGTAACAATCCTGCTGGCTTCTGATGCCCTGCCTTTACTCTCTGACATACATCACAAACTGCTACGTACTCTGCAATATCCTTCTTCATTCCGGTCCACCAGAAAATATCTTTCAAATCCAAATACATCTTGGTATTTCCTGGATGAATCAAATATGGTGAATCGTGTGCCTCTTGCAGAATCAATTTCCTAATCTCCGGGTAATTGGGCACATAAACACGGTCTTCAAACCATAGGGTGTCATGCTCATCATCACGAAATCCTTTAGCCTTTCCTTTGCTAAGTTTCTCCTTAATAGAGGCAATCTCCTTGTCAGTTTACTGAGCGTCTCTGATTCTCTCCATCAAAGTTGACTGAATCTCCAATGCTGCTACATAGCCTCTCGGAACTATTTCCAAACATAGTTCACGAAGATTTTCTGCTAACTCACTTGGTATTTCTCCCGTCATTAATGTATTGAGGTGGCTCTTACGGCTTAATGCGTTAGCTACTACATTAGCCTTTCCGGGATGGTAATGCAATTTCATATCATAATCCTTGATGAGCTCCAACCATCTCCTTTGTCTGAGGTTTAACTCCTTCTGCGTGAAAATGTACTTCAAACTCTTATGATCCGTGTACACCTCACAATGGTTTCCAATGAGGAAATGTCTCCTTGTTTTCAGTGCATGCACTACGGCTGCTAACTCCAAATCATGCGTAGCATAATTCAACTCATGAGGTTTCAGTTGTCTTGAGGCATATGAAACAACTTTCCCTTCCTGCATAAGCACTGCTCCAAGTCCTCGACGTGAAGCGTCGCAATACACCTCATAATCTTTGGTCTGGTCTGGCAAAATCAACACTAGTGAGGTAACCAAACGTTTCTTGAACTCCTGGAAACTAGCCTCACATTCCTCTGTCCATATGAACTTGGTTTCCTTCTTTAATAACTCCATCATAGGCTTCGCAATCTTTGAGAAATTCTCAATGAATCTCCGGTAGTATCCTGCGAGTCCAAGAAAACTCCGGATCTCTCCAATCGTGGTTGGTGCTTCCCACTTGGTCACGGTATCAACTTTTGTGGGATCAACTGATATTCCTTCTCCGGATATAACATGTCCGAGAAATCCTACTTCCTTCAGCCAAAACTCACATTTGCTGAACTTGGCATACAACTGATGTTCTCTGAGCTTTTCAAGTACCAATCGCAAATGTTCCTTATGCTCTTCTTCATTCTTCGAGTAAACCAGGATATCATCAATGAACACCACGACGAACTTATCCAAGAACTCCATAAACACTTTGTTCATCATGTTCATAAAATAGGCAGGTGCGTTAGTCAGACCCAATGACATAACGGTATACTCGTATAGCCCATACCTGGTGGTAAAAGTTGTCTTAGGAATATCCTGTTCTTGAATCTTCAACTGGTGGTATCCTGATCGCAGATCGATCTTGGAAAATACCTTAGCTCCTTGCAATCGATTAAACAGATCATTAATCATTCGTAGTGGGTACTTATTCTTGATCGTTACTTCATTCAATCCTCGATAATCAACAACCATCCTTAACGATCCATCCTTCTTCTCCACTAGAAGTACTGGCGATCCCCAAGGCGAAGAACTTGGGCGAATATATCCTTTATCCAGTAACTCCTTAATCTGCTTCTTAATTTCCACCAAATCCTTTGCAGGCATCCTATATGGTCTCTTTGATATTGGCCCTGTGCCTGGCAATAGCTCAATCAAAAACTCAATATCTCTATCCGGTGGCATGCCTGGCAACTCTTCTGGAAATACTTCAGGGAAATCCCTTACCACTGGTACTTCCTCCTGCACTACTCCTGTTAAACAATTTACTTGAGTCCCTTTTGGCACATGCCGGGATACATACTTGATCCTTTTCCCTTCTGGGGTGGTAAGCAAAATTGTCTTACTGGCGCAATCGATGTTTCCTCCATACATCGACAGCCAATCCATACCTAGAATTACATCCAATCCTTGTGATTCCAAAATGATTAAATCCGATGGAAACACATGCCTACCTATACTCAATGGCACTTGAAAACATCCTTGACTGGCCATATACTCCGCTCCTGGTGAGCTTACAAGCATAGGTGTTCTAAGAACCTTAGTGGGCAGGTTATACTTATCCACAAATCCCCTTGATATGTATGAATGCGATGCACCAGTATCAAAAAGAACGAGTGCAGTAAATGACTTAAGCAAAAACTTACCGATGACGGCATCAGGCTGCTCTTCAACCTCCTCCATGTTTACGTGGTTCACCTGTCCCCTGTTGAAAGGGTTTGGCTTCTTCCCAGAGCTTCCATTGCTATTTCCATTTTGTAATTCAGGACATTCATTTGCATAATGTCCTGTCTTCGAACACTTAAAGCAAGTGACTTGGCTTAGGTCCTTCTTGGCTGGTGTTGATGGGTTGGTGCGATTCTGGCCATTGCTTCCTCCATTCCCATTACCATTCCTGGTGCCATTGTGATTGTGCGAGCTACCTCCCCCATGGGTATGCTGAAAATGTCCTCCCGGTCTAGGGGTAAAACATGGCTTCTACTGAGCTCCAGAATTGTACTTCCCTTGTCCATACTTCCTCTTGCGATTCTCAATTTGCTGCTGCTTGCCTTCAATCATAAGAGCACGGTCTACCAACTCCTGGTAGTTGTTGAAGGTTGCTACCATCAACTACATGCTCAACTCATCATTCAATCCTTCCAGAAACTTCTCCTGCTTAGCTGCATCCGTAGCAACGTTATCTGGGGCATAACGTGCTAATTTACTAAAGTCCTCCACATACTGGCCTACTGTCCGTCCTCCTTGGCGCAAGTTGCGAAACTCACGCTTCTTCATGGCCATAGCTCCTGCTGAAACGTGGGCAGTACAAAAGGCCTGCTGAAACTGGTCCCATGTGACAGTGTCGACAGGGAAAGTGGCTGTGAAATTCTCCCGCCATGATGCTGCGGGTCCTTCAAGATGATGTGCGGCAAACTTCACCTTCTCCGCATCCGTGCATCCTACTGTGGTCAACTCTCTAGCTGTCTTGCGGAGCCAATCATCTACTACTATCGGCTCGGTGCTACTGGAAAACACCGGCGGATTTAGCCTAAGGAAACGGGCTAAGTGATCAACAGGTGGTGGTGGTGGTGGGTTGTTGTTGTTGTTCCCCTGATTCTGATTTTGGACTAGCAACTGCATGAAAGTATTCTGCTGCTGGATCAACTGGGTGAGCTCCGGTGGAAAGGTACATCCGCGGTCACATCTCGAAGGCATCTGAGGGTTTAGAAAAGATGAGATGTAAGAATAGAGGGGGTCTAAGGAGAAAACACTACCCATATGCACATGAGGCAAAAGCAAACAATTCACTTCATTCAATCAAACAAGGGCATATAATCGATCTAACTATCGCAAAAGTGCTCGGACTACTATATTTACATGGTGGAGGACTACTACTGATGAGGTGGTTTATTAGAAATATTCTTCGGTTGCAGACTCCATGATATCTGGTCCAGCTTCATCAACATAGTCATCATCGCTTTCGTCTGGGTCCGAGTCTTTGTCGGCGATGATGATGTAGTCTTCCGGGCTAATCTCCTTGGGTTCTTCGTCTTCATCTACTGGTGTAGGGTCTCCCATAAATACAGCTAGCTTCATAGTTAGGTCGGCATTCTTATCCACCAATACTTCAATTTCCTCTTCATAATCTTCACGTGTAGCCTTGAGTTCTTCCTCCAGCTCCTTGATTCTTGTCTTAGCCTTCTTCAGATTTATCATGTCGGCGCACATCTGGTTCTCCTGTCGTCGAATGTGCTGGTTTAACTCCTGGATAAAAGCTGCAATTGATCTATCCTTTCTGGTGCTGATCATCTCCCAGTGCTCATCTCGGCACCCACAAATCAGGTAGATAGTATCCTTGAGATCATTACGGTAGACTTCTCCAATGTGTCCCATGGTGATGTGAGCTGCCATGCTCTTTCCTAGACTCCAAGTTGGTGCATCAAAAGAAAACTCTATGGGCTCAATGATTGGCATGAACGTTCTTCCTGGAACTTGAACTTGAATCATCCAGTGCTCTTCTTCAGGTAAAGTGGCGTTGTAGGTTCCGGTGAAGCTTGGTACTCCTATGTTCAGGTATCTAGTGACTTCCTTCAAGTGACGTCCAAAGGGTGTATCTTCATCCGGTTGCGTGAACTTGTTCCTTGCATCCGCCATCCTAAAAGAGTAGAAAAGATGAGGAGTCAGAAGAGAAGAGAGTGAGCAGTGATCTAGATTTTTAGCTTAGTGATCGTGTCCTACAGTTAGCGTGTGCTCTGATACCATCTCTGTAGCGACCAGACCTCAAACAGTCTGATCTCTGTGCTCCAGTATCATCAGTAATGCTGACACCACACAATACTCAGAGGATTTATAACAGAGTAGCAATCACACACGTATTACATCGAGTGTCTCAAGAGATAACTTATTACAATAAATATGGCTTAAGGCCATCTAATAATGATAACAGCAGAAGGCTTGGAAGATAAGTGAGTCCATCAACTCCAATGGCATCACTGAGTATAGAACCACGACCTAAAAACTCCTTAATCGTTGTCTGAAAAGTCTGCAACATTAACGTTGCAGCCCGAAACGGGTCAGCACATGGAATATGCTGGCAAGGTAGCACATAGAGAGTAATGAAATGAAACAACTATACTATATGCATACTTGGCTGGTGGAAAGCTCTACGGTTATAGTTTTGCGTAAAGCCAATTTTCCCTACTGCAAAGGAATAAATTTATTTAACTATCATGGTAGTTGTTAAACATTGAGAATGGTTGACAGCATCCTCAATCCCAATTAAAAATATCATTAACAAAGCCCAACAAAATTAATTTAGGGTAACATGTTGAGATTCACATGATAATCCAAGTACTAGATACTCAAGATTGTCCATAATCGGGGACATGGCTAACCATGATTAGTTTATTACACTCTGCAGAGGTTTGCGCACTTTTCCCCACAAGACTCGATCGCCTCCGTTTGGTTTCTCGCACTACATGGTGTTTGAGAAGTCGGATGACCGAGACATAGTCTTTCAGAAGTGCTAGCACCTTACGATGGATAGACCGTTACACCTACTTTCCCCTACATCTGCTAGTCTACCCTGTAAGAGTTCGCACGACTTAATCAACTATGCTAGAGCCCATAATAGCTTGTGGCTGCACACGGAAGTTTCTAGTATGAATAGTCTCATGATCCCTTTGAGCCTGGGTGGCGGTCCAAAAGAAAACAGGCAAGTCCTGGAATACCCAGGTGCCTCAATCCACCCAGATGTGTGTTTAAGTTGCCACCTTAGATAAACCATTAATTAACAAACTCACATCTGTCATGGATATCACTCACCCAATCCACGTCTACTAGCATAGCATGGCATAATAAGCAAACGTAGAAGTAACTCCCAAAGGTTTGTAAGTAAACAGGTAATAGGTACTACCTCAACTACTTCCCATCCTACAATTTAATTAGATCCTAATCATGCAATGTGTGAGGATTGATCTAATGCAATAAAACTGGGTAGTAGGAAAGATATGATCAAAGTGTTACTCGCCTTGCTGATGATCCGGGAAACCTAGCGATTCGAAGTAATAGGCGGCACACTCCGGGTATTCTATCGCAGACAAACAAACAAGCATATAATAAGTACTCATCTAATGCACAGGTAAAAGTCAAATAAGAGATCTAACCAGAAGGTTCAACTTAAGAACTTTGGTTTGCAAAAAGAATCAAATCGAACGAAGCAACGAAAGTCAAACGATGAAAGAAAACAACTTCGTTCTACTAATCTGGATCTAAGGCAAATTTTACAGTAGCAAAAACTTGTTTAAGTTGGTTAAACGGATAGAGGGTTTCGAGACAAAACTCTAGGCGCTTGAATCGCCTGATTCCGATAAACGAGTGAGAAGTTATACTAAAAAGAAAATCGGATCAGGAATCGCGATCAGAAAAATCGCGGATTAAATCCGAGAAAAAGAAAAACCATGAACGTTCACTAGAACGAACGAACGGACGAATGCTCGCTAATTAAATAAATCGGAAAACCGATCTATTAAAAAAACCGACGGAAAAACCGGACGGTTTTTCGAAAAAAAATAAACCGACGCGGATACCAAGGCGCACCTCGGGCGGCGTGCGACGGCGGGCGGTGGCAGCGGCGGCGCGGCGGCGCTGGCTAGGGTTCGGGGGGCATGGGCTGAGGCTGGCTGGGCTCCCCCCCGACTTATAAAGCCTAGCGGGCTGGGAGTCCGGGTCGGACACAGCCCCTAGGTCGGTTCATTTTTTAAATAATTATGCGCAGAAGAAAAATAAAAAGAAATACTAAACGGACTCCAAAAATCCCGAAATAAATTTTCCCGGACTTCTAAAATCAAGCCGCACAAGGTGAACATTTATTTGGGGCCTAAATGCAATTTTGAAAAACGCACATTTTTCCTAAATTCAAATAAAATAGCGAAAAACTCCGAAATAAAATCTTATTTGATTTTATTATTAAATCCTCAATATTTCTTTATTTTGGGAAAGTCATTTTATTCCCTCTCTCATATTTTTGTAATAGAAATAATTGACGATAAAATAACAAAATCAAATGATCCTATTCTCAAAATTTGAGAAAACTCAAATATGAAAATAACGAAATCCCCAACTCTCTTTGTGGCTCCTTGAGTTGCGTAGAATTTCTAGGATCTACCAAAATGCAGAAATTAAAATATGATATGCATAGATGATCTAATGTATAACATTCCAAATTGAAAATTTGGGATGTTACACAACAAAGAAATATAGTAGTAGTTGTGAGAACATTTCTTTTATATGGAGGTGTTGAGTTAAGGCATGTAATGGAAGTGCCGGAGATTGTAATACTTTGAGAATCAATAAAGTTAGTATCATGGGTACTGATTTGGAGTCAATGAGTTGTACTCTATGAAGAAAGATGTTGACCATTTTCAAGGATATGAGAAATATGGTCTATGGAAGACTTTGTGCATTTCAAGGGCGGTAGTACCCTGTGAGGACACTGGACCCCTGGAAAAGATAATGATATTCCACGAAGTAGACTTTGGACAAAATAAGTATGAGTTTTGTCCCGGTATGTGGGATATCCCAAGAATATGAAGGGATGAAGTACTATTGGATATAAAGGAGGTAGAAGGTTGTCAATATGGAGCAATTGTAACTCCACGATGAGTCGGAGTAATCACGTTTTAGTTGGTGCCAATAGAAGGAAGAGAGACATCACAATTGGATGGATTTAAGAATGCTAGGAAGATGGATGTTGGAATAATGACCAATTGCCCTGATGATGAGTTTAAGGTTTACAAGTGATGAGATGGGCCATAACCCACAGGCTCCAGGACCTGCCAAGAAGCAAGCACACTCTTGCTGAAGGAAAAAAAACCCTGGAAGAGGATATGCCTTTATCAACCAACGATTTTATAGGAGTTACGCAAAACTTGAGAGTTGTGAAGGAACGATAGATGTTTGTTTGGCTTGCAGTATCCATGGATTTATCCGAACTTAGTTCGTCGACAAGAGAAATTCTGCAATGCTTGTGAGGATGACCGAGTGTTAGAATGTGAGATTCGCTAAACCATACACAGGGTAATGATTGGGGTGCGAGATTGATTGATCACCATACCGACTTACTCTTATTATTCGCCTCTGCTATATGGGATGGTAAATCTGAGTGACTTACCTATAGTAGAGCGACGACGATCAAAACCTTGTTTAAACCTTAGAATGGTATAAGTATTTTCCCTTGTACAAGGCAGCTGTTGCCAACCGTAGGTTATATGGTGAGGTTCAACCCAGATCCATTTCCTGCAGGAGAAACCATAAATTGTTGACCACCATGAGATATCGATAGTTGTTTAGTATTGGCACCAGACCCGTCAGATAAGAAACCCCAGTCACAGAAGAACCTTACTAAGATGGAAGGACAGAAGAATTCAGGAAAAAAATATGCCACTACCGAAGGAGCCCAGAGTAGGAATTTCCCCGAGATATGAGAAGACCGACACTGTCAACAATAAGGATGGAGTATATGAGTTTTGATGGAACCATAACAATGCTTCTAAGGGCGGTAGCACCCCAGACCCCTGTGACGATCGATGGATTTTGAGAAAACCCCGAACCTAACCTATTTCTTGCTAGCCTCTCCGAATCTCGAGGATGAGATTCATTTTAAGGGTGGTAGGTTTGTAACATCCCAACATTCTAAATTTTGGAATGTTATATTAAATAGATAGTTTTGATTGTTTGTTTGATTGTTGTGTGATTGATTGACTGAAAGTGAGTGAAATTTGAAACTTGTAGAAAGTTAAATGAGAGGGAATAAAAGGACTTTCCCAAACTTTCATTTTACATTTATGATCTCCATGAATTCAAATCCATTTCATCACAAAACCCTAGAGAGAAGATGATATGACTTCTTCCATATAATTAAATGAAAAAGGGGTTTTGAAAATATTTGAATTCCATTTGGAAAATGTTTCGAATTCAGAAACTTTAAGCAACTCAATGATTTTCATGAGAGAAGATAAAATGACTTCTTCAAAACATATGAAATATGAGTTGGGAGTTTCAAAGAATCCAATTTAAAAGTCCCTATGGAATTATTTTCATTTTGGAGTTACCTGGGTTTTATTCAAACTATTTTTCTCCAAAAATAAAATATATGGAAATTAGGGTAAAATGATTCCCTACATTAGAAAATTGGAGAAAAATGGGTTTGAAATTATTTTGGTATTTTGAAAATGATTTTTGTTGGATTTTATTAGAGCTGTAGCACTGTTTGATTTATTTGAATTTTTGTAGATTTTATTTGATGTTAGAAAATTTTTCATGTTGTAGGAAATCTTTTTCTGAAAATTTTGATATATAATACGCTATATAAATTTTTTATTATTTTTGGTCTTTATAATTTTACTCTGTAAAAAAATAAAAACAAAAAAAAATCCGCGACGGACTCCGGCTAGAGTCCGCTTCCAGCCCGCCTCGCCGCCTTGGACCCTCGTCCAAGTCGGGCCTTCCCTGCCCCTTTATATAACGCCCCCCGGCCTTTTTACCTCGTCGTCGCCGCCCAGCGCCGCGAGTCGCCTGATCCGCCGACCCATTTATTTTTTTTTCTTTTTCTCTCGTCAGGGACCTATTCGTGATTATCTTTTTTTTTCAGATTAGTCCCTGATCTTGCAACGCTCGTAACTTTTTACTCATTTGTCCAAATCCAACGAAACCAACGCCCACTTCTTCGTTACGATCCCCTCTATCCAGTTAATCAACTTGAACATGTCTTTGAAAGTTTAAAATTTGATTTCAAACAGATTTGTATTTGAACTTTGTTTGATCGTAACTTGAGTTTCGTAACTCCGATTTAATTGATTCTTTCTGCAAATCGAAGCTCTTGACCTAAACTTTCTGATAAGGCCAAATTCACTTAATTTTGTATTGCTAGAAATTGTTTTCTGTTGCAAGAGTTAATTGCTTGTTTTTGAAGTTTTCCGAGATCTTCTCTTCGAATCTTTTGGCATGAGTGCTTATGTATGCAGTTGCTTGCTCACGATAGATTGACCGGAGTGTGACGGGTAGAACTATCAGGATTTATGAGTGAGAATCATCTTCATCAATAGTACAAGGCAAGTTCACACTTTGATCATACTTTTCATTATCCAGTTTTTATGCCTTAGTTTCAACCCTCAAACATTGCATGAGTCGGATTGATAACATGTGGGTATTGGGAAGTAGTTTATGAGGTAGGAACCTATTGTCCTTTATATCAAACCCCTGGGAGTTACTTCTACGTTATGCTTATACTGCTATGCTATGCTCGTAGACGTGGTTTGGTTTGAGTGATTCATGAAAGATGTGAGAGTTATTGTTAACTAAGGTTTAACTTAAGGTGGCTATTTTAATACACATCTGGGTGGATTGGTTGGGGCACCCTAGAGTACCCAGTGGACTTGCCCGGGCACCTGGAGAACCCAGTGCTTGCCCAAGGGGATCCCGGAGTACCCGTGTAATCACCCTATGGATTGCCACCCAGGCTCAAAGGGATCATAGGATTATTCATGCTAGAAACTTCCGTGTGCAGCCACAAGCTATTATGGGCTCTAGCATAGTTGAGTATGTTACATGACCTCCTTCAGTGGTGGGCTAGCTGATGTAGGGGAAAGTAGGTGTAACTGTCCACCCTGAGTAAAGAGTTAATATGTGTGAAAGACTATGTCTGGGTCATCCATTTCTCAAACACCATGTAGTGCGAGAAATCCAACGGAGGAGATGGAGTCTTGTGGGGAAAAGTGCGCAAACCTCTGTAGAGTGTACAAACTAATCATGATTAGCCGTGTCCTCGGTTATGGACATCTTGAGTATCTGGTACTTGAATTATTGATTTGATCTCATCACTTTACTTAATTAATTTGTTGGGTTATAACTATTATTTTGGGATTGAGTTGGAGGAACCTTCTCAATGTTTTCAACAAACTTTGTAGTTAAATAAAATATATTCCTTTGCTGTAGGAAAAAATTGGCTTTATGCAAAAATAAACTTAGAGCTTTCCACCAGCCAAATATGCATGTAGTGATAGCTATTATTCATCCTTGTCCTATAGTGTGAATTTGCCAGTACATTCAATGTACTGACCCTTTGTGGCTGCTGTTGGGGAACGTAGTAATTTCAAAAAAATTCCTACGCACACGCAAGATCATGGTGATGTATAGCAACGAGAGGGGAGAGTGTTGTCCATGTACCCTCGTAGACCGAAAGCGGAAGCGTTAGCACAACGCGGTTGATGTAGTCGTACGTCTTCACGATCCGACCGATCAAGTACCGAACGTACGACACCTCCGAGTTCAGCACACGTTCAGCCCGATGACGTCCCTCTAACTCCGATCCAGCCGAGTCTTGAGGGAGAGTTTTGTCAGCACGACGGCGTGGTGATGATGTTGATGTTCTACCGACGTAGGGCTTCGCCTAAGCACTGCTACAGTATTATCGAGGTGGACTATGGTGGAGGGGGGCACCGCGCACAGCTAAGAGACGATCAACTTGATCAACTTGTGTTCCTAGAGGTGCCCCCTACCCCTGTATATAAAGGAGCAAGGGGGGGGGGGTGCAGCCGGCCAAGGGGAGAGGCACGCCGGAGGAGTCCTACTCCCACCGGGAGTAGGACTCCCCCCTTTTCCTAGTTGGATTAGGACTTGGGAGGGGGGAAGAAGGAAAGAGGGGGCCGACCCCCTTTGCCCTAAACCAATTCGGTTTGGGTATTGGGGGGGGGGGGTGCGCCCCACACTTCCCTTGCTTCCCTCCTTTTCCACAAAGGCCCATGTAGGCCCATTAAGCTCCCGGGGGGTTCCGGTAACCTCCCGGTACTCCGGTAAAATCCCGAATTCACCCGGAACACTTCCGATATCCAAACATAGGCTTCCAATATATCAATCTTCATGTCTCGACCATTTCGAGACTCCTCGTCATGTCCATGATCACACCCGGGACTCCTAACAACCTTCGGTACATCAAAACATAAAACTCATAATATAACTGTCATCGTAGCGTTAAGCGTGCGGACCCTACAGGTTCGAGAACTATGTAGACATGACCGAGACACGTCTCCGGTCAATAACCAATAGAGGAACCTGGATGCTCATATTGGCTTCTACATATTCTACGAAGATCTTTATCGGTCAGATCGCATAACAACATACGTTGTTCCCTTTGTCATCGGTATGTTAGTTGCCCGAGATTCGATCGTCGGTATCTCAATACCTAGTTCAAATCTCGTTACCGGCAAGTCTCTTTACTCGTTCCGTAATACATAATCCCGCAACTAACTCATTAGTTACAATTCTTGCAAGGCTTAAGTGATGTGCATTACCGAGAGGGCCCAGAGATACCTCTCCGACAATCAGATTGACAAATCCTAATCTCGAAATACGCCAACCCAACAAGTACCTTTGGAGACACCTGTAGAGCACCTTTATAATAACCCAGTTATGTTGTGACGTTTGGTAGCACACAAAGTGTTCCTCCGGTAAACGGGAGTTGCATAATCTCATAGTCGTAGGAACATGTATAAGTCATGAAGAAAGCAATAGCAACAAACTAAACGATCAAGTGCTAAGCTAACGGAATGGGTCAAGTCAATCACATCATTCTCCTAATGATGTGATCCCGTTAATCAAATGACAACTCATGTCTATGGTTAGGAAACATAACCATCTTTAATCAACGAGCTAGTCAAGTAGAGGCATACTAGTGACACTCTGTTTGTCTATGTATTCACACATGTATTATGTTTCTGGTTAATACAATTCTAGCATGAATAATAAACATTTATCATGATATAAGGAAATAAATAATAACTTTATTATTGTCTCTAGGGCATATTTCCTTCAGTCTCCCACTTGCACTAGAGTCAATAATCTAGATTACACAGTAATGATTCTAACACCCATGGAGCCTTGGTGCTGATCATGTTTTGCTCGTGGAAGAGGCTTAGTCAATGGGTCTGCAACATTCAGATCCATATGTATCTTGCAAATTTCTATGTCTCCCACCTGGACTAGATCCCGGATGGAATTGAAGCGTCTCTTGATGTGCTTGGTTCTCTTGTGAAATCTGGATTCCTTCGCTAAGGCAATTGCTCCAGTATTGTCACAAAAGATTTTCATTGGACCCGATGCACTAGGTATGACACCTAGATCGGATATGAACTCCTTCATCCAGACTCCTTCATTTGCTTCTTCCGAAGCAGCTATGTACTCCGCTTCACATGTAGATCCCGCCATGATGCTTTGTTTAGAACTGCACCAACTGACAGCTCCACCGTTCAATGTAAACACGTATCCGGTTTGCGATTTCGAATCGTCCGGATCAGTGTCAAAGCTTGTATCAACGTAACCATTTATGATGAGCTCTTTGTCACCTCCATAAACGAGAAACATATCCTTAGTCCTTTTCAGGTATTTCGGGATGTTCTTGACCGCTGTCCAGTGATCCACTCCTGGATTACTTTGGTACCTCCCTGCTAGACTTATAGCAAGGCACACATCAGGTCTGGTACACATCATTGCATACATGATAGAGCCTATGGCTGAAGCATAGGGAACATCTTTCATTTTCTCTCTATCTTCTGCAGTGGTCGGGCATTGAGTCTTACTCAACTTCACACCTTGTAATACAGGCAAGAACCCTTTCTTTGCTTGATCCATTTTGAACTTCTTCAAAACTTTGTCAAGGTATGTGCTTTGTGAAAGTCCAATTAAGCATCTTGATCTATCTCTATAGATCTTAATGCCCAATATGTAAGCAGCTTCACCGAGGTCTTTCATTGAAAAACTCTTATTCAAGTATCCCTTTATGCTATCCAGAAATTCTATATCATTTCCAATCAGTAATATGCCATCCACATATAATATCAGAAATGCTACAGAGCTCCCACTCACTTTCTTGTAAATACAGGCTTCTCCAAAAGTCTATATAAAACCAAATGCTTTGATCACACTATCAAAGCGTTTATTCCAACTCCGAGAGGCTTGCACCAGTCCATAAATGGATCGTTGGAGCTTGCACACTTTGTTAGCTCCCTTTGGATCGACAAAACCTTCCGGTTGCATCATATACAACTCTTGTTCTGGAAATCCATTCAAGAATGCAGTTTTGACATCCATCTGCCATATTTCATAATCATAAAACGCGGCAATTGCTAACATGATTCAGACAGACTTAAGCATCGCTACGGGTGAGAAGGTCTCATCGTAGTCAATCCCTTGAACTTGTCGAAAACCTTTCGCAACAAGTCAAGCTTTGTAGACAGTAACATTACCGTCAGCGTCAGTCTTCTTCTTGAAGATCCATTTATTCTCAATTGCTTTCCGACCAACGGGCAAGTCAACCAAAGTCCACACTTTGTTCTCATACATGGATCCCATCTCAGATTTCATGGCCTCAAGCCATTTAGCGGAATCTGGGCTCACCATCGCTTCTTCATAGTTCGTAGGTTCATCATGATCTCATAGCATGACTTCCAGAATAGGATTACCATACCACTCTGGTGCGGATCTTACTCCGGTTGACCTACGAGGTTCAGTAACAACTTGATCTAAAGTTTCATGATCATCATCATTAACTTCCTTACTAATTGGTGTAGGTGTCGCAGAAACCGTTTTTTGTGATGAACTACTTTCCAATAAGGGAGCAGGTACAGTTACCTCATCAAGTTCTACTTTCCTCCCACTCACTTCTTTCGAGAGAAACTCCTTCTCTAGAAAAACTCCGAATTTAGCAACAAAAGTCTTGCCTTCAGATCTGTGATAGAAGGTATACCCAACAGTCTCCTTTGGGTATCCTATGAAGACACATTTCTCCGATTTGGGTTCGAGCTTATCAGGTTGAGTTTTTTCACATAAGCATCGCAGCCCCAAACTTTCAGAAACGACAACTTTGGTTTCTTACCAAACCATAGTTCATAAGGCGTCGTCTCAACGGATTTCGATGGTGCCCTATTTAACGTGAATGCGGCCGTCTCTAAAGCTTAACCCCAAAACGATAGCGGTAAATCTGTAAGAGACATCATAGATCGCACCATATCTAGTAAAGTACGATTACGACGTTCGGACACACCATTAAGCTGTGGTGTTCCGGGTGGCGTGAGTTGCGAAACTATTCCGCATTGTTTCAAATGTAGACCAAACTTGTAACTCAAATATTCTCCTCCACGATCAGATTGTAGAAACTTTATTTTCTTGTTACGATGATTTTCAACTTCATCCTGAAATTATTTGAACTTTTCAAATGTTTCAGACTTATGCTTCATTAAGTAGATATACCCATATCTGCTTAAATCATCTGTGAAGGTGCGAAAATAACGATATCCGCCATGAGCCTCAACATTGATCGGACCACATACATCTGTATGTATGATTTCCAACAAATCTGTTGCTCTCTCCATAGTTCCGGAGAACGGCGTTTTAGTCATCTTGCCCATGAGGCACGGTTCGCAAGTACCAAGTGATTCATAATCAAGTGGTTCCGAAAGTCCATCAGTATGGAGTTTCTTCATGCGCTTTACACCGATATGACCTAAACGGCAGTGCCACAAATAAGTCACACTATCATTATCAACTCTGCATCTTTGGCTTCAACATTATGAATATGTGTGTCACTACTATCGAGATTCAATAAGAATAGACCACTCTTCATGGGTGCATGACCATAAAAGATATTACTCATATAAATAGAACAACCATTATTCTCTTATTTAAATGAATAACCATCTCGCATCAAACAAGATCCAGATATAATGTTCATTCTCAACGCTGGCACCAAATAACAATTATTTAGGTCTAATACTAATCCTGAACGTAGATGTAGAGGTAGCGTGCCGACCGCGATCACATCGACTTTGGAACCATTTCCCACGCGCATCATCACCTCGTCCTTAGCCAATCTTCGCTTAATCCGTAGCCCCTGTTTCAAGTTGCAAATATTAGCAACAGAACCAATATCAAATACCCAGGTGCTACTACGAGCATTAGTAATGTACACATCAATAACATGTATATCACATATACCTTTGTTCACCTTGCCATCCTTCTCATCCGCCAAATACTTGGGGCAGTTCCGCTTCCAGTGACCAGTCTACTTGCAGTAGAAGCACTCAGTTTCAGGTTTAGGTCCAGACTTGGGTTTCTTCTCTTGAGCAGCAACTTGCTTGCTGTTCTTCTTGAAGTTCCCCTTCTTCTTCCCTTTGCCCTTTTTCTTGAAACTAGTGGTCTTGTTGACCATCAACACTTGATGCTCCTTCTTGATTTCTACCTCCGCAGCCTTTAGCATTGCGAAGAGCTCAAAAATTGTTTTATTCATCCCTTGCATATTATAGTTCATCACGAAGCTCTTGTAGCTTGGTGGCAGTGATTGAAGAACTTTGTCAATGACACTATCAACCGGAAGATTAACTCCCAGCTGAGTCAAGTGATTATGGTACCCAGACATTCTGAGTATATGTTCACTGACAGAACTATTCTCCTCCATCTTGCAGCTATAGAACTTATTGGAGACTTCATATCTCTCAATCCGGGAATTTGCTTGAAATATTAACTTCAACTCCTGGAACATCTCATATGCTCCATGACGTTCAAAACGTTGTTGAAGTCCCGGTTCTAAGCCGTAAAGCATGGCACACTGAACTATCGAGTAGTCATCAGCTTTGCTCTGCCATACGTTCTTAGCGTCGTCGGTTGCATCAGCAGCAGGCCTGGCACTCGGCGGTGCTTCCAGGACGTAATTCTTCTGTGCAGCAATGAGGATAATCCTCAAGTTACGGACCCAGTCCGTGTAATTTCTACCATCATCTGTCAACTTTGCTTTCTCAAGGAACGCATTAAAATTCAACGGAACAACAGCACGGGCCATCTATCTACAATCAACATAGACAAGCAAGATACTATCAGGTACTAAGTTCATGATAAATTTAAGTTCAATTAATCATATTACTTAAGACCTCCCACTTAGATAGACACCCCTCTAATCCTCTAAGTGATCACGTGATCCAAATCAACTAAACCATGTCCGATCATCACGTGAGATGGAGTAGTTTCAATGGTGAACATCACTATGTTGACCATATCTACTATATGATTCACGCTCGACCTTTCGGTCTTCGTGTTTCGAGGCCATATCTGTTATATGCTAGGCTCGTCAAGTTTAACCTGAGTATTCCGCGTGTACAACTGTTTTGCACCCGTTGTATTTGAACGTAGAGCCTATCACACCTGATCATCACGTGGTGTCTCAGCATGAAGAACTTTCGCAACAGTGCATACTCAGGGAGAACACTTATACTTTGATAATTTTAGTGAGGGATCATCTTATAATGCTACCGTCAATCAAAGCAAGATAAGATGCATAAAAGATAAACATCACATGTAATCAATATAAGTGATATGATATGGCCATCATCATCTTGTGCTTGTGATCTCCATCTCCGAAGCACCGTCATGATCACCATCGTCACCGGCGCGACACCTTGATCTCCATCGTAGCATCGTTGTCGTCTCGCCAATCTTATGCTTCCATGACTATCGCTGCCGCTTAGTGATAAAGTAAAGCATTACAGGGCGATTGCATTGCATACAATAAAGCGACAACCATATGGCTCCTGCCAGTTGCCGACAACTCGGTTACAAAATATGATCATCTCATACAATAAAATTTAGCATCATGTCTTGACCATATCACATCACAACATGCCCTGCAAAAACAAGTTAGACGTCCTCTACTTTGTTGTTGCAAGTTTTACGTGGCTGCTACGGGCTTAGAAAGAACCGTTCTTACCTACACATCAAAACCACAACGATAGTTTGTCAAGTTGGTTCTGTTTTAACCTTCGCAAGGACCGGGCGTAGCCACACTCGGTTCAACTAAAGTTGGAGAAACTAACACCCGCCAGCCACCTATGTGCAAAGCATGTCGGTAGAACCAGTCTCGCGTAAGCGTACGCGTAATGTCGGTCCGGGCCGCTTCATCCAACAATACCGCCGAACCAAAGTATGACATGCTGGTAAGCAGTATGACTTATATTGCCCACAACTCACTTGTGTTCTACTCGTGCATATAACATCAACGCATAAAACCAGGCTCGGATGCCACTGTTGGGGAACATAGTAATTTCAAAAAAATTCCTACGCACACGCAAGATCATGGTGATGTATAGCAACAAGAGGGGAGAGTGTTGTCCACGTACCCTCGTAGACCGAAAGCGGAAGCGTTAGCACAACATGGTTGATGTAGTCGTACACCTTCATGATCCGACCGATCAAGTACCGAACGTATGGCACCTCTGAGCTCAGCACACGTTCAGCCCGATGACATCCTGCTAACTCCGATCCAGCCGAGTGTTGAGGGAGAGTTTCGTCAGCACGACGGCGTGGTGACGATGTTGATGTTCTACCGACGCAGGGCTTCGCCTAAGCACTGCTACAGTATTATCGAGGTGGACTATGGTGGAGGGGGGCACCGCACACGGCTAAGAGACGATCAACTTGATCAACTTGTGTTCCTAGAGGTGCCCCCTGCTCCTGTATATAAAGGAGCAAGGGGGGTGCGGCCGGCCAAGGGGAGAGGCGCGCCGGAGGAGTCCTACTCCCACCGTTTTCCTAGTTGGATTAGGACTTGGGAGGGGGGAAGAAGGAAAGAGGGGGGCCGGCCCCCTTTGCGCTAAACCAATTCGGTTTGGGCCTTGGGGGGGCCCCACACTTCCCTTGCTTCCCTCCTTTTCCACTAAGGACCATGTAGGCCCATTAAGCTCCCGGGGGGTTTCGGTAACCTCCCGGTACTCCGGTAAAATCCCGATTTCACTCGGAACACTTCCGATATCCAAACATAGGCTTCCAATATATCAATCTTCATGTATCAACCATTTCGAGACTCCTCGTTATGTCCGTGATCACATCCGGGGCTCCGAACAACCTTCGGTACATCAAAACATAAAACTCATAATATAACTGTCATCGTAGCGTTAAGCGTGCGGACCCTACGGGTTCGAGAACTATGTAGACATGACCGAGACACGTCTCCGGTAAATAACCAATAGCGGAACCTGGATGCTCATATTGGCTTCTACATATTCTATGAAGATGTTTATCGGTCAGACCGCATAACAACATACGTTGTTCCCTTTGTCATCGATATGTTACTTGCCCGAGATTCGATCGTCGGTATCTCAATACCTAGTTCAATCTCGTTACCGGCAAGTCTCTTTACTCGTTTCGTAACACATCATCCCACAACTAACACATTAGTTGCAATGCTTGCAAGGCTTAAGTGATGTGTATTACCGAGTGGGCCCAGAGATACATCTCCGACAATCGGAGTGACAAATCCTAATCTTGAAATACGCCAACCCAACAAGTACCTTCAGAGACACCTGTAGAGCACCTTTATAATCACCCAGTTACGTTGTGACGTTTGGTAGCACACAAAGTGTTCCTCCGGTAAACGGGAGTTGCATAATCTCATAGTCATAGGAACATGTATAAGTCATGAAGAAAACAATAGCAACAAACTAAATGATCAAGTGCTAAGCTAACGGAATGGGTCAAGTCAATCACATCATTCTCCTAATGATGTGACCCCATTAATCAAATGACAACTCTTTGTCTATGGCTAGGAAACATAACCATCTTTGATCCACGAGCTAGTCGAGTAGAGGCATACTAGTGACACTCTATTTGTCAATGTATTCACACATGTATCATGTTTCCGGTTAATACAATTCTAGCATGAATAATAAACATTTATCATGATATAAGGAAATAAATAATAACTTTATTATTGCCTCTAGGGCATATTTCCTTCACCTTGAGTTGCTTAGAATTTCTAGGATCCAAAACCAAAATGCAAACAAAATATGATATGCATATGATGACCTATGTATAACATTCCAAATTGAAAATTTGTGATGTTACAGACCTAGCCCCCTTAAGGTGAATCTCGCCCTCGAGATTAGGGTTGGCTAGAAAATAGGTGTGGGTGGTCTTTCCATAGATCTTCCTCTCGTTCCCAGGTGGCTTCATCCTTGGTATGGTGGCTCGACTAAACTTTGCAAAACTTAATAACCTTGCTGCGGGTGACTTGGCTGGCAAACTCGAGAATCTTGACTGGTTTCTCCTCGTAGGTCAGATCACTATCCAATTGAATTGCCTCCAGGGGCACTATATCTCTCAGAGGAATATCAACCATCTCTGCATGACACTTCTTTAACTGGAAAACGTGAAACACATCATGAACTCCTGATAGTCCTTCGGGTAACTCCAACTTGTAGGCCACTTCTCCCATCCGTTCCAAAACTCGGTATGGTCCTACAAATCTCAGGGCTAACTTTCCCTTAACTCCAAAATGTTTAACTCCTCGCAGAGGTGACACACGAAGATATGCTCGGTCTCCGATTTCATAGACTACCTCCTTGCATTTTGAATCTGCATAACTCTTCTGCCTGGACTGAGCTACCTTCAGTCTATCTTGAATCAACTTAACTTTCTCCTCTAACTCTTTGATCAAATCTGGTCCAAACAACTGACGGTCTCCAACTTCATCCCACATCAACGGTGTCCTGCACCTCCTTCCGTACAAGGCCTCGAAAGGTGCCATCTTCAAACTGGCCTGGTAGCTGTTGTTGTATGAGAACTCCGCATAAGGCAAATTGTCATCCCAACTAGATCCATAATCTAGCGCACAAGCTCTCAACATGTCCTCCAGAATCTGATTGACTCTCTCGGTCTATCCATCTGTCTGCGGATAAAAAGCTGTACTAAACTCTAGCCGGGTACCCAAAGTCTGGTGCAGCTAGTGCCAAAACTTCAAGGTAAACTAGGGCCCTCTATCTGATACGATGGTCCTCAGAACTCTGTGTAGACATACGATCCTGGTCATATATATCTTGGCCAACTTCGCACTCGTATAGGTGGTTTTCACTGGGATAAAGTGAGCCACTTTGGTCAAACGATCCACTACTACCCAGATAGAATCATATGCCGATCGGGTCCTGGGTAATCCGGTGATAAAGTCCATGCCAAACTTATCCCACTTCCATTCGGGTATCGGCATAGGCTGCAGTAATCCTGCAGGCTTATGATGTTCTGCCTTCACTCTCTGACATACATCACATACGGCTACATACTCGGCAATATCCTTCTTCATTCCTGTCCACCAGAAACGCTCCTTCAAATCCAAATACATCTTGGTGTTTCCGGGGTGTATCGAGTATGGTGAGTCATGAGCTTCCTGAAGTATCAACTTCCTGATCTCTGCATTATTGGGTACATAAACATGGTCCTCAAACCACAAGGTGTTGTGCTCATCCTCACGAAAACCCTTGGCTTTTCCTTTACCCATTCTCTCCTTTATCTCAGCAATTTCCTTTTCATCCTTCTGAGATTCTCGAATCTTTCCCAATAATGTTGACTGAACTTCCAATGCTGCAACAAAACCTCTAGGGACTATCTCCAAACGAAGCTCCCTGAGATCTTCGGCCAACTCCTTTGGTAATCCTCCGCTTACGAGGGTATTGGCATAACTCTTCCGACTCAAAGCGTCTGCTACGACATTGGCCTTGCCGGGATGATAGTGCAACTTCATATCATAATCTTTTATAAGCTCCAACCATCTCCTTTGCCTAAGATTCAGCTCCTTCTTCGTGAAAATGTACTTCAAACTCTTATGATCCGTGTACACATCACAACGATTTCCAATTAGAAAATGTCTCCAGGTCTTGAGCGCATGCACTACAACTGCTAACTCCAAATCATGCATGGCATAATTTAACTCATGCGGTCAAAGTTGATGTGAGGCATATGAAACAAATCTTCCGTCCTACATAAGTACACCTCCAAGTCCTAAGCGAGAAGCGTCGCAGTACACTTGGAAATCCTTACGTATATCCGGCAGAATCAGCACTGGGGATGTAACCAAACGTTTCTTGAACTCTTGAAAACTTGCCTCACATTCATCTGTCCATTTAAGCTTAGTGTCCTTCTTCAGCAACTCCGTCATAGGCTTCGCAATCTTAGAGAAGTTCTCAATGAATCTCCGATAATATCCTGCGAGTCCAAGAAAACTGCGGATCTCCCCAGCTGAGGTGGGTGCCAGCCAATCAGTGACAGACTGCACCTTGGTAGGATCTATTGCTATACCTTCTCCTGATATGACATGTCCAAGAAATCCTACTTCCTTCAACCAAAACTCGCATTTGCTGAACTTGGCATATAACTGATGTTCCCTGAGCTTCTCGAGAACTAAACACAAATGCTCCTTGTGTTCCTCTTCATTCTTTGAGTATACCAAAATATCATCAATGAACACCACGACAAACTTATCCAAGAATTCCATGAACACCTTATTCATCATGCTCATGAAATAGGCAGGGACATTAGTCAATCCAAATGACATAACCGTATACTCATATAGCCTGTACCTTGTGGTGAAGGCCGTCTTAGGTATATCCTGTTCTCGAATTTCAACTGGTGGTATCCTGATCGCAAATCAATCTTGGAAAATACTTTGGTTCCTTGCAACTGATCAAACAAATCATTGATCATCGGCAGTGATAGTTGTTCTTGATCGTCACTTCATTCAGCGCATGATAATCAACAACCATTCTCATTGATCCATCCTTCTTCTCAACCAAGAGCACTGAGGCTCCCCATGGTGACGAACTTCGTCGAATGTAACCTTTCTCCAATAACTCCTTGATCTGCTTCTTAATCTCCTCCAGATCATTTGCGGGCATCCGGTACGGTCTCTTCGATACCGGTCCGGTGCCTGGCAACAGATCTATCAAAAACTCAATGTCTCGATCCTGTGGCATGCCTGGTAACTCCTCTAGAAATACATCCGGATAATCCTTCACTACACGCACTTTCTCCTGAACTACTCCCGTGAGAGAATTTACTTGGTTCCTCCTCGGCGCATGCCTGGATACATACTTGATCCTTTTTCCCTCCGGGGTAGTGAGAAAAATTGACTTACTGGTGCAATCGATGTTTCCTCCATACCTCGATAGCCAATCCATTCCTAGTATCAAATCCATTCCTTGGGACTCCAAAATTATTAGTTCTGAGGGGAAAACATGGCTACCAATGGTTAAGGGTATCCGATCACACCATCGGCTGGCCATATACTCTGCTCCTGGTGAGCTCACTAGCATGGGTGACCTAAGGGCTAAGGTGGGTACCTTAAAATTGTCCACAAATCCCCTTGAAATGTATGAATGTGATGCACCAGTATCAAAAAGAACGAGAGCGGTAAATGACTTAACCAAAAACTTATCGATAACTGCATCTGGCTGCTCTTCAACCTCCTCCACGTTAACGTGGTTCACCTGTCCCCTGTTGAAAGGGTTGGGCTTCTTCCCAGAGCTTCCATTGCCATTACCATTCTTTGCTTCAGAACACCCGGTGGTGTAGTGTCCAGTCTTCCCGCACTTGAAACAGGTAATGTGACTTAGATCCTTCTTGGCGGGTGTGGCTGGGTTAGAGCGTTTCTGATTGCTGCCTCCTTCATTCCCGTTTCCATTCTTGGGGCCACTGTGGTTATGCAAACTTCCTCCATTATGGGTATGGCCTCCATGGTTATGGGTATATCCTCCCGAGTTCGGGGTAAAACGAGGCTTCTGCTGAGCTCCTGAATTGTACTTCTCTTGTCCATACTTCCTTTTGCGGCTCTCAATCTGCTGTTGCTTCTTTTCAATCACAAGAGCCTTATCTACCAATTCCTGGTAGTTGTTAAATGTTGCCACCATTAACTGCATACTCATCTCATCATTCAGCCCTTCCATAAACTTCTCCTGTTTCGCGGCATCTGTGGCCACATCATCTGGGGCATAGCAGGCTAATTTGCTGAACTCATCCATGTACTGCCCCACAGTATGATTTCCTTGGCGTAAGTTGCGAAACCCACGCTTCTTTATGCTCATAGCTCCAGTTGAGACATGAGCAGTGCAGAATGCTTGCTGAAACTGCTCCCAAGTGACATTGTCTATAGGGAAAGTGGTTGTGTAATTCTCCCACCATGACGCTGCAGGTCCATCCAATTATTGTGCGGCAAAACACACCTCCTCAGCATCTGTGCAACCTGCGGTGGTCAACTCCCTTCCAATCCCGCGTAGCCAGTCATCAGCAATTATTGGCTCGGTGGTACTGGAAAACACCGGCGGCTGCAACCTCAGAAAACGGGCTAAGTTGTCAACTGGAGGTGGTGGCGATGGGTTGTTGTTGTTGTTGTTGTTGTTGTTGCCTTGGTTCTGGACTAGTAGCTGCATCAAGGCATTCTGCTGGTGGATCAACTGAGTGAGCTCCTGTGGGAAGACAAATCCGGGGTCATGTCTCGGAGGCATCTGATGGGTTTAGAGGGGAGAGATTAGAATAGAATACAGTCTAGTGAGAAAGCACTACCCATATGCACATGAAACAAACACATTCATATCACACCAAATCAATTCAAGCAAGGGCATACAAACGATCTAACTATCGTTACAGTGCTCGGACTACTACTATATACATGGGGGAAATACTACTAATAATATGGTGGTCTACTAGAAATTTTGATCGGTGGAAGACTCCACGATATCCGCTCCAGCTTCGTCTTCATAATCATCATCACTACTGTCGGGGTCGGAGTCAGTGTCGTCGATGATGATGTAGTCTTCAGAACGAATGTCATCGGGATGGTCGTCATCTCCTCCTGGCGCTGGGTCTCCCATGAATACTCCTAGCTTCCTCGTCAGGTCGTCATTCCTCTCCACTAGTATTGTGATTTCCTCCTTGTATCCGTCGCGGGTAGACTTGAGTTCTTCTTCAAGCACCATGTTCCTAGTCATCAACTTCTTCATATCTATCATGCTTGCGCACATCTGGTTCTCCTACCGACGAATGTGCTAGTTTAACTCCTGGATAAAGGCTGCAATGGACCTGCCCTTCCTATTGCTAATCATTTCCCATTGCTCATCTCGGCGCCCACATATCTTGTAGATGGTGTCCTTAAGATCCTTGTGATAAACTTCGCCAATGCATCCCATGGCGATGTGGGCTGCCATGCTCTTTCCTAGACTCCAGGTTGGTGCATCAAAGGAAAACTTTATGGGCTCAGTGTCTGGCGTGAATGACCTTCCTGGAACTTAAACTCGAATCATCCAACATTCCTCTTTTGGTAAAGTGACGGTGTAGGTCTCGGTGAAGCTTGGTATCCCGATGTTCAGGTACCTAGTGACTTCCTTCAAGTGTCGTCCAAAAGGTGTGTCTTCATCCAGTTGTGCAAACTTGTTCCTTGAGTCTGCCATCCTAGAGAGTAGAAAATGGAGAGGAGTCAGAAATGAGCAGAGAAGAGTGACCTATGGATCAACTTAGTGGTCGTCTCCTACAATCAGCGTGTGCTCTGATACCATCTTGTAGTGATCGGACCTCAGATGGTCAAATCTCTGTGCATAAGTGTCATCCCTGGATCGGTAATACTGACACACACAATACTTGAAGGATTTATAACAGAGTTCAATCACACACTTATTACATCGAATGTCTCAAAAGAGAACTTATTACAATAAATATGGCTTAAGGCCATCTAAATAAGATAAAAGCAGAAGGCTTGGAAGATAAAGCGAGTCCATCAACTCCAACGACATAGCTGAGTGCACGACAACGACCTAGCGCACCTTACTCTTCGTCTGAAAAGTCTGCAACATGATACGTTGCAACCCGTAATGGGTCAGCACATGGAATATACTGGCAATGTAACACAGTAGGACAATGAACAGAATAAATGCTATCACTACATGCATATATGCCTGGTGGAGGCTCTATGGTTATAATGTGTTGCGAAAAGCCAATTTTTCCCTGCAACAAAGGAATATATTTTATTTAACTATCATGGAAGTTGTTAAACATTGAGAAGGTTCATCCAACTCAATCCCATTTAAGCAATATTAATAACCCAACAAAATTAATTTAGAGTGATGAGATCAACATCATAATCCAAGAACCAGATACTCAAGATGTCCATAATCGGGGACACGGCTAACCATGATTAGTTTGTACACTCTGCAGAGGTTTCCACACTTTTCCCCACAAGGCTCGATCTCCTTCATTAGATTTCTCACACTACATGGTGTTTGAGAAATGGATGATTGAGACACAGTCTTTCAGAAGCAATAACTCTAACCCTGGGTAGACAGTACCAACCTACATCCCCTACATTTGCTAGCCTACCACTGGAAGAGGTCATGCAACTTACTCAACTATGCTAGAGCCCATAATAGCTTGTGGCTGCACATGGAAGTTTCTAGCATGAATAACCTTATGATCCCTTTGAGCCTGGGTGGCGAACTATAGGATGATCACACGGGTACTCCGGGATATCCTAGGACAACACTGGATTCTCCAGGTGCCCGCAACCAATCCACCCAGATGTGTATTTAAGTAGCCACCTTAAGTTAACCATTAATTAGCATCTCACATCTGTCATGGATACACTCGAACCCAATCCACGTCTACGAGCATAGCATGACAATATAAGCATAACGTAGAAGTAACTCCCAAGGGTGTGATAATAAAAAGGGCAATAGGTTCTACCTCATCAACTACTTCCCAATACCCACAAGTTAAGAGATCCTACTCATGCAATGTTTGGGGGTTGTACTAATGCATAAAACTGGGTAATAAAGGAGTATGATCAATGTGTTACTTGCCTTGCTGACGATCCGCAAAACCTAGAGACTCATAGTAGCACGCTGCGCACTCCAGGAATTCTATTGCAAACAAACAATAGCATACATAAGCACACAAGCAATGATGCAAGGGTAAAACTCAAATAAGAAGATCCAAACTGAAAGTTCAACTGAAGAGATTCGATTTGCAAAAAGAATCGGTCAAATTGGAGCTACGAAACTGAAACTACGGTCAAAAGAACTTCGTAAACAAATCTGCTTGAGAACAAATTTTAAATTGTCAAAACCTTGTTCAAGTTGATTAAACACAAAGAGGGGCTTGAGACGAAGATTTTGGCGTTGGTTTCACTGGATTTGGAAGAACGGTTTAGAAACGGCGAGGGTTTGAAGATCAGGGGCTAATATATGATAAAAATAATCGCGGGTAGGTCCCTGGCCGAAAATAAACAGAAAAAGAAAAATCTACCGGACGAACGTCCGCTAACAGAGACGAATGGATGAAAGCGTTCGTTTAAAACGAACTAACGAGCGGACGCTCGCTAAATAACGAAACCGAAGAAAAACCGAGCCGATCTAATAAAATAAAAAACTGAACTAGGTTTTTTTAAAAACCGAGACAGTTTTTTTACCTAAACCGAAAAAAAACTACGGAGGCTCAGATCTGATGGCGGCGGTGCGAGTCCGGCGAGGTGGCGGCTCGGCGAGGCGGGCGACGGCTGCGAGGCGCGGCGGGGCAGCGGGCGGCGCGGCGCGAGGCGGCGGCGGTAGCAGGCGCGGCGGGGCAGCGGGCGGCGCGGCGTGAGGCGGCGGTGGTAGCAGGCGCGACGGGGCAGCGGCTGCGGCGCGACGGCGGGGTTTAGGACGAGGAGAGGAGAGGGCGGCGGCTGTGGCATATAAATGGGAGGGGGTCCGACTTGGGGGAGGAGGCAAGCCGCGGCGGCGGGGACACCCCGGACTCCGGCCGGAGTCCGGCTCAGGCACGCGGGTGAGCGGGGGAAGGCGGTGGCGTGTGACGGGCCGGCTGGGCTTCGGCCTAGTTCGGTCCGGGAGTTTTTTTAAATAGATTCCACCAAAGAAAAATCCTAAATAAATAAATAAATAAAAATCTAAAAATGCCATAAATAATTTTCACTGTCTAAATGAAATATTTAGAACAAAGTGAACATTTTCTTGGCCTAAAAATGAAATTTTGAAAAATGCATATTTTTCTAATTCAAATAAAATAGCAATAAAATGCAAATAAATTATTTATTTGATTTTAATATTTTTCCTCCAATATTTATTTTATTTTGGAGAAGTCATATTATCTCCTCTCTTATATTTTGATATGGAAATATTTTCGGAGAGAAAATAATTAAAACCAAATGATCCTCTTTTCAATATTCGAGAAAATTCAAATATGAATATAAATGAAATCCCCAACTCTCTCCATAGGTCCTTGAGTTGCTTAGAATTTCTAGGATCCAAAAGCAAAATGCAAACAAAATATGATATGGATATGATGACCTATGTATAACATTCCAAATTGAAAATTTGGGATGTTACACTAATTTATATGGAATTTATTGCAGCCCATTTTTATTTTTAGAATTGCTGCGCATTTTCTGGTCAGTGCCAGGGTTAAAATTTTGAACTAAAAATATGCAAAATTTTAAAAATTCGCATTTTTTTGCTGGGGAACAAAATATTCTTAATCCAAAAATTAGTAGCCATACTAAAACAAATTTAAAAATAAAGTAGTACTATGTCATGTTAAAATCCAATGAAATATAAAATATCAATGAAGAACAAAAACAAAAAAGAAACCAATTGCCCATTTGCTATAATTTTTTTGGAATTTGCAACCCCTTTCATATTACTTTTAAGATATACCGCCCATACTCTTTGGCCATGCCGGAATGCATCCCTCCTTGTCTTGAAAGATTTGCAGCCCAGTAAGTTGGAACCAAATAGACCTAGCTTCCCCAAAGAAATAGCGGGCTACCTATTTCCCCAAAGAAAAAACTGCTGAGCTGGTCATGTTGTTAGACGGGCCACAGAGACCGCACAACCCAGTTTATGGCCTGCTCCTCTGAACAAATCGTCAAAAAAAAGTTGTGCAATTATGTCGTTAATTGACTATATGTTGACAATGATGTGGGTCCCAGATATCAGTAGGGTGGATTAGAGTAAAAAACGAGGGGTTCATTTGAGTAGTAAAAGAGGCGCTTGCTTATGTTCAGGAGTGGACCTGGTGGGTCCGTACTGTCATACTCACAACTACAGTCCTCTCCCGATTCACTACGTTGACAGGGCCAGACGGCGGCGCCGCGGCGACCACAACAAGGCGGAGGACGACGACTAGGCCTCGGACGGGAATGAACAGGAGCCAGGGAACATGCGGTAGTATGGTCGTAGGCAGAGGGGACTACGAGGGTTCACTGGTTCTGGTGCGGGGTAGGCTGCCATCGCCGGAGAAGAATAGGATGTGGGGGAGAGTAAAGGGATGGCCTGGCTAGCATTTCAGGGTATGACAAGGTGGTGATGCATGCACGGCAAACCATCCATAGAAGGCAGGAACAGGCGCTCCCACCGTCGCAGGTTTGGTTTTGGCGGCTGGACCGGTCAGACCCAAAAACTCATTATGTTGGATTATAAGAATTAATTTTATATGGCTAAAACTTATTGTAAAATGTTGTGGAGCACCTTTTTTCTTCTTGAGGTTTTTTTAGACAATTTTCTTCTTGAGGTGTGAAGCCGAGCACATTCAGAAGCCCTGGGATAAAGTGGTGTCACCAATGTGTTGGGCTGGGTTGGGCATTCTTATCAAAAAATAATAATGGACCGGAACTATTTACGACGTTGACTACGATTTGCATGGGTCCGCTGGTTGCAAGAAGAAAATGGTGGGAGAAAAAAACTGGTCACTATCTTTGCCTAAGAATAATATCGACTGGATGTAATGACACTCTCAGAGGAAATAATATCCTCCCGTTAAAATTTGACTTTTCAAATTGTGAATTTAAAGAACTGGTGCATGAGCATTTAGCTTTATTTATTTACTTATTTATGTTTAGGGGACCATGAGCATGTACCTGGGCCGGATTCATGTGAGAGCCTCCCTTCCAGTTAATTATGGGCTCCTGTATTGGGCCTTCATCAGTGGGTTGTATGTTATCGACAAGTGGAAAATGTGTTCCGTACCAAAAATAGTATGCGCTAGTACGGGGCACGAAAGGATCGGACCGTGCAACGACTTCCAAAACATTGTGTTTGTCGTTCTAACAACAAATTTATTCAACCAAGAGATGAAATATACTACTGTGTACATTGAAAACAGCAGCAACAGCAACCAGGGCTGGGGGTGCAACAGAAACAGTAAGTAGGCCAGAAGAGTAAAGACACAGCTCTCTCTTCCAAACCAAACATCAGCCATCATTACAAAAGGGCTACCAAAAAAAGAACAAGTGTATGAATCATACTAAATAAAGATCCTACTACACCAAGTGTACGCATCTAACTAACTGGCTCAGTTAGACGTTACTATTTATTAAGCTATGGAGATTGGCTGATGGCTTGAACCAGATGGGTGCCTGACGGCGAAACTCCGGCCAGCAGGTCGAAGTCTGTCGGATTTCGGGTTCCGGCAGACCCTTGAGGTTCGAACACTAGGGTGCGCGCGGAGATTTCACCTCCTACCTACCTGCACCCCTCCGCCATGCTAGGATCTAAAACTACGGAAAGAACAACACAAGAGACACAGGGTTTATACTGGTTCGGGCCACCGTTGTGGTGTAATACCCTACTCCAGTGTGTGGTGTGGTGGATTGCCTCTTGGGCTGATGATGATGAACAATACAAGGAAGAACAGCCTCGCGAGGGTCTGTTCTTGGCTGGGGCGATGAACTGCTCAGTGGAGTTCAGTCACCTTCTCTCTCTCTCTCTGCCTCCAGCCAAACCGACCCCTTGCTATGTGGGTGGCTGGTCCTATTTATAGAGGCCCTGGTCCTCTTCCCAAATATCGAGCGGGAAGGGAGCCAACGATGGCGGGCTAATTTGAAGGGGGACAGCAAGTATCAGCTATCCTGCCAAAAGTAGTCTTTGCCTGCGCAAAGATCTGGTGATGACGCCGTCTTGGGCTCCATGGTGACCTCCATCTCATAGTCCTCCTGGTCTTGGTCTCGTTGCACCGAAATGGCAACCTTTGCCTGATGCCTCGGTACTCCGCGGCTGCACTTGCCCCCTTTGCACCAAAGAGGAAAGGAGGACGCTGCGCGGGCTGGCACCCGCCTGGCGCCCTGAGTCGTCATGGCTTGCATCACGGGCACCTCATGAGGTACCCCGCCTTGATCTCTCCGCCTCCTCGTGAGCCAGCCTGACGAGGCCGTGCCTGAGGAAGCTCCGCGTCGTCCGCCCCGCGAGGCTTGGCCCCTCGCGAGGGTCTTGGGTTTGTGTTGGTGAAGATGGGTCGTGCTGGGCCCCTCTTTGAGCCACGCCGCAGGCCGCAGGCAGGCAAGTCTGGGGACCCCCGTTCCCAGAACGCCGACAGTAGCCCCCGGGCCCAAGGCGCGTCTGGACTTGGCCGTGCAGGGAGGCGGAAGGGTAAGAGCGAAGCGCCACGGGCCCTAACAGCCTACGGCCTTAGGCCCCGCGTGGCGGTTGATTGGTCGTGGGCGGCACTGTTCCCCCACGCCCTCCTTATTTTGCGCCACGCTAGGCGGACCCGTAGTCGTACACAGCCGTTCCCTTTTCTATTGCTCGAGTGCCCTATGTCCTCCTTCCGCTCGAACTCCGGCTTCTGTTTTCAACCTGATCTCGAACCTTCCCCCCCTTCCCATCGCCATGGCTTCGACGAAGAAGGGGAGAGGGAAGAAACCCATGTCTCCGCCTTGCCCGCCGCTGTCAGCGGCCCCCGCCGAGGGCTTGGGCAAGGTCAGCTTGGCTCTGGCCACCATATTCAATGAATGCGGGAGGATGACGGCCTGGCCCGCGTCCCACTTCTCCATCGACAGGACAGCCACCGAGGTCCCGTATCTTGCCGACGCCCTGTGGGCGGGTCTGGTTCCTCCCTTTTCTGATTTCTTCAACGCCGTGCTTTCCCCACTATGAGATCCACATGATGCATCTGGGTCCTGAATCCATCACCCTCCTTTCGGTCTTCGCCTTTGTTTGCGAAGCTATGGTGGGCATCCCTCCTTCGGTTGCCTTGCTGCGCCACTTCTTCTCGTTGCATCTTGTCGACCCTACCCAATGCTGGGCTTGCATGAGCTTCATTGCCGCATCCGAGACTGCGGCCTCTGGGATTGACTTCAAGCTCCCCCTGCCCGCGGTTGGGTTCCGCGAGCGGTGGCTGTATGTGGATGCAGGGGTGCCCAGCCCCCTGCTATCGGAGCCGACCTCACCTGCTGTCCCCAATTCGGGCTGGGGCCAGGAGACGCTTGAGAGCCCCCGTCTCGTCTTCGTCTGGCGCCGCTTCACGCTCTTGAGGTCGCTTGGCGTGACAGCGCCCAAGGTGGTGAAGGAGTTCCTGCTATGCCGCGTTGCTCCTCTTCAACGCCACTCTCGCCGGATGTGGGCCTTCCGTGGGCGCGAGGATCGTATGAGGCTCCAGGAAGAGGACCTGACTCCTGAGGTGCTGAGGACGGCGCTCTTGACCCTGGCTGGGGACCCCAACCCCGGCAGCATCCAGCAGGGAGGGGCCTTGCTGCACCTCTGCCAGAGCAGGGGCGACTTTGTGAAGCAGATGCCTGTCTTTGATGAGTGGGGGCCACGCCCTGCCGGCCTTCAGGGGCCTCGCGAGAACCCAGTGGTGGTGACTGCCCTTCCAGTCGGCCAAGGCGACTCATCCTCGAGTGGCGGAGCAGGGAGGCACGAGGCGCCAGAGGCCGAGGGGGCTCCCGGCGCGGTGACAACGTCGGGCAAGGCTCATGAGGAAGCAGCTCTTGGGGCCCGTGCCGCTGAGGCTGAGGGTGACGAGCAGCTGCCCTCAGTGCCTGCGACTGGGGCCCCTGAGGCTCCAGCTGCTTCTCTTGGGGAGGCGATTGGCAGCGCACATCAGGCAGGCGCCCCTGCCGCAGATCGCCTTGACGCTCCGTCTTCGTCGAAGGTTGATCCATGCGCCCAACTCTTGGGCCGCTTCCGCGTGAACTTCGAGGCTCTCTGGAAGAGAAGGGAGGCCCTGGGCGACAATTACCCTTGTCGCCTACTGAAGCGTAGGAAGTACTTCGCCACTGATGAGTAAGCCTTCTCCTTTCCCGGCTCCCGATCCTTCTGTTACTTGTACTGACCCTTGCTCCACAGGCCCCTTCCTGCCGAGCTTGCGGAGACGGCTGAGGAGCCGTCCCTCTTGACCTCGCCCCCTCCATTGTGCTCAAGCACTCCGAGCAGCGGAGCCCTTGTGGTGAGGGCGATTGAAGAGGCGAACCATCCCGAGGCATATCGTGGCCCTGCGCACCTCGTGATCCTCCTTCGCGGGCCTTCTCATGGCATAGCTAGCCTGCCATGGGCTTCTCGCCTGGTCGTGGACTGCGGTTGGCTGAGGTGTTTCCTGCGCTCTTCTCCTGAGGACGAGCTGGCCCCAGGCCGGGCTTCTGACGCGGCGTGCCCGGCCGTCGCGAGGGTGCCAGCCCCCAGCCCCCAGCCCGGAGGGGGAGTGCTGACTCGCGGCCCCCGATGCTTGCTTGGGGCAGATGATGGTGTGGAAGACGTGCTCGAGCGCGCTCGGGAGCGTCGCGCTCTCCGCCAAGGATTCCTTCGAAGGGCGAATGACGCAGTGAGCCTGCTTGGTGAGGAGCTTGCTGATGAAGACGCGCGCCTTGAGGCCGAGGGCCTGCGCCTGGCTGCAGAGAGGTGCGAGCTGGAGGGTGCCATCGCCCTTGCGCGCCGTCAACGTGATCTTGATGAAGCAGAGGCCAAGGCGTCATTGGTGGCCTCTTGGGAGGCCCGGTCTCGGGCCGCTGAGGAGGCTCGGGAAGCTGACCCGCGGCGAACGGCTGCGGAGGAGCGGGCTCGGGAGCTTCTGGCCTGGTGCCACTCGCTGGAGGAGCAGGTGGAGCTGCGCGAGGCAGCCCTCGTGTCGATGAAGGCGGCCTCTGACGATTCAGCAGAGCTCTAGAAGCGTGAGGAGGCGCTGACGCTGGAAGCCGCCGAACGTACCCGCGAGTACGAGCGTCTAGAGACGAGGGAGCACTTGGTGACGCAGGCGGAGGATGATGTTGCTGCACAGGAAGCCTGCGTCCTGGAGGAGGTCGGACATCGAGTGGCGATGGCGCATTTGAACCTCGAGCACGAGTTTGAAGAGAAGCTGGGGTTGATCCGGGCCGAAGCTGAAGGTAGGACTGCCGCCTTGAGGTCCAAGCTGGAGGAGGTGACGTGGCGGGCCGATGCTTCCCAGGCCGCCCTTGAGGTGGCGCAAGGTGAGTTAACCACTTCCCAGGCCGAGGTGCTCCTTCTTCGCTAGCGGGTGGAGGAGGCTGAGGCCGTCGCGCGCCAGAATGCGGACGAGATATGTCAGCGGCGGATCCTAGAGCACGAGCACGGCCCCATGCTGACCATGCTCCAGGAGAGAGCCAATGCGGCCTTGGGCAACATCTGCGAGGAGGCCGTCGGCGAGCCGCACGCAGTCAACTATGCTGGCAATCTTCAGTTCTTCACTGACGTGGTGACGCAGCTGGAGGCGCGGTCGATCAGGGCTGACAGGTTGGTGGAGGAGAGGAGTCGCGCCCTACTCAGGCGCGCCTTTTCTCGCGTCTTCAGCCACCTCCGGAACATGGATCCCCACTTTGATTTTGACGCCGCCATCGCCCCAGTCCCCTAGGCCGTCCGATGCGAGCTGGCGCACTGGGTGGAAGACAATGTGGACACTCTTATCAGAGCCTTCGCCTCGGACAACGACGACATGATCGTGGCGGCTGACGAGGGCGGCGTGATGGACGGCTCCGGTGGTGCTCCTGAGGACGCATTGGGGGATTCATCCGACTGATTGTGCATCGTTCCTGCTTCCTCACCCTGCATGAATAGAACTCAGGTTTTGGCCTGATAGCTGTGAGAGCATTTTGGAGGGGGAGCCCCTCATGTAAAACTTGTGTTTATCTATCAGTAGAAGCTACATCGCCCATGCGCCCGCGCCAAGTGGCTGGCTTAAGCGACGCGCTGGTCGGCTAGTTTACCTTTGTTCCGTGCTGGCCCTGAGGCAGCCCGCGGGGGGTTGTGGTGTCCTGAGTGTCCCCTGATTGAATCCATAGGATCTGCAGTAAAACACCCTCCTGAGAGGACGCGGCGGCGGCAGTCTGGGCTGCGCGCAAGCTAGGCCTGACCCGGCTTGCGAGGGGCTCGCGAGGGGAGGCGGCTGAGGCAAAGTGGTAACCAAAACGCGAGAAATTGCTCGAACAAGACTAAGCACCCCTTCCCCGAACACACGCAAATCTCAAATTCGAATCCAACTTGAATCCAGCGGGGGAAAGCGACAACCAAGGGGAAGAGCAACGAAAGCAAACAAAAGGCCGCGTCCGGCACCTAGTCTAGTCTTGGACGTCTTCTCACCAGCGCGGAGCTAAGTGCTGCCACTGGGCGTGGGAGGGAGCCCCAGGGCCTGAGGCCGGCACCCCTGAGACTCCGGGGCCTGTACAGCCCCACTCGTTATTATGTGAGAGTGTCACGGGGCGGCGAGCTTCACAGGCACTGGGCCTTCTTCACTGGTACTGGCCATACTTCATATCGCTAGATGAGGGCCCCGCCTTGCGCCACACTCTAGTGCCATCAACGACGACCAGAAACCAGGACGCCACCGATGGGGTAGAGCGGTCGCCAGCGGTTCCCCCGACGACCACGGGTCCTCCACCAGGGGCAGGCCCTGGGGCACCTCCCTAGCGGAGGGCCTACCTCCTGAGAACACCTTGCTCCGAACACTGCGGTGGTGATGTCGAATCCCTGCCCCTCTCCTGCATCCCCCTGCGCCCTCCTCCCGAGGGGTAGGAGACTGTGGGAGCGGGGCAGCTGCCCGCCGTGGCAACCTGCACCTCCTGCGATCCATGGTTAGCGTATGCCTGCTGAAGAATTAGCGGTACCCGACAATCGTTGCCTCCAGCGTGCCCAGTGGGACTGTCCCGAGACTCCTGGAAGGGCTCAGCTTCTGGCGCCTCGTCCCCCCAGCTTGGGCTGAGGAGCGAGCCTTGTTCGCCCTTGTGTGGGTGTCCTTGGTCCATCATGAGGGGCACGTATTCCTCTGGCGCCGTCACCCCGAAGGCCATGCCGTAGTGCTCTGCGCGCCACGCGGTCCTGCCTGACGCGCCTACCGTGGGGTGGCAGCGCGGCTGTCCGTTGGGGCCGCGGGTCGCGTCGAGTCCTTGTTCTTCGCGGACCAGGAGCGGGGGCTGCGCCGCCGCCGGTCTGGTGCTAACAGCCTCGCTGGTGTTGGAGTAGCCTTGGAGCCCGCGGGTGCGCGCGGGGCCCCCGCACGGGCCGCCCTGGGTTGGAGATGGGAGCTGGGTGCAGAAGGGGTGAGCCCCCGAGGCGGCGAAGCCCAGGAGCTCTGCCACCCGCTCCAGCAGCACATCGCGGCCGCCCTCTAGCAGTCTGCACTGCAGCAGCTCTCGGGACACTGTGAGCGCGGCCCTCGAGTTCGCTTGCTCCCGGCGGGTGTATGGTGTCGTGGTCGCAGCGTGATTGGAGGCCCTTGCTGCCGACCGCGCCTACCACGGTGTGAGAGCTGTCGAAGCCTGTCCGCGTCGCCCGCGGCCTGCAGCGCCCTGCGGACCGCGAGCTTCCTGGGGCACGGGGTCGCCCGAGGCGAGTGGCTCTGCGCGGGCGGGCCATGCCACCCATGGGTCTGGGTTGCCCTCCTGGTGGCCGGGCATGGTGATGACGACGTGACGGGGCACGGAGCGGTGGAAGACGAATTCCGGCGCACCCCTACCTGGCGCGCCAAATGTCGGATTTCGGGTTCCAGCAGACCCTTGAGGTTTGAACACTGGGGTGCGCGCGGAGATTTCGCCTCCTACCTACCTGCACCCCTCGCCATGCTAGGATCTAAAACTATGGAAAGAACAACACAAGAGACACATGGTTTATACTAGTTCGGGCCACCGTTGTGGTGTAATACCCTACTCCAGTGTGTGGTGTGGTGGATTGCCTCTTGGGCTGATGATGATGAACAATACAAGGAAGAACAACCTCACGAGGGTCTGTTCTTGGCTGGGGCGATGAACTGCTCAGTGGAGTTCAGTCACCTTCTCTCTCTCTGCCTCCAGCCAAACCGACCCCTTGCTATGTGGGTGGCTGGTCCTATTTATAGAGGCCCTGGTCCTCTTCCCAAATATCGAGCAGGAAGGGAGCCAACAATGGCGGGCTAATTTGAAGGGGGACAGCAAGTATCAGCTATCCTGACAAAAGTAGTCTTCGCCTGCGCAAAGCTCTGGTGATGACGCCGTCTTGGGCTCCACGGTGACCTCCGTCTCGTAGTCCTCCTGGTCTTGGTCTCGTTGCACCGAAATGGCAACCTTTGCCTGATGCCTCGGTACTCCGCGGTTGCGCTTGCCCCCTTTGCACCAAAGAGGAAAGGAGGACGCTGCGCAGGCTGGCACCCGCCTGGCGCCCTGAGTCGTCATGGCTTGCGTCACGGGCACCTCGTGAGGTACCTCGCCTTGATCTCTCCGCCTCCTCGTGAGCCAGCCTGACGAGGCCGTGCCTGAGGAAGCTCCGCGTCGTCCTCCCCGCGAGGCTTGGCCCCTCGCGAGGGTCTTGGGTTTATGTTGGTGAAGATGGGCCGTGCTGGGCCCCCTTTGAGCCACGCCGCAGGCCGCAGGCAGGCAAGTCTGGGGACCCCCGTTCCCAGAACACCGACAAAGTCCGATACTTGCGACCCTCTCTCCTACTTTGGGCTGCAGAGCGTGGCAGCACATATCAGGATATGGTGCATGGAGAGACGCATGGTACGCTGTGTACACACAGTTTTGCCTAATGAGCGAAACCACTCTGCCATCATGATTCTTGTCGTCCGTTATCTCCTGGTTAATCGGATAATTCAGTCCGAGAAACAGAGAGCATGTACCAAGGCTACTTACCAACCTCTTGTCAAAAATTCCTGAAGGACTAGAGAAGCTGGGATCCTGCTCAAAGACCTTGCAGTGATTGTGATTGTATTCCGCGAAACAACACGTCCGGTACGTGCGAACGATCATCAATCGTTCACTGTCGTCTGATCGAGCCAGGAACCACCTGCAACTGCCATGCCGCTTTTCTTTGAAAGGTTCTAGGATTAGGAAGGGTAGGGACACCAGGCAGCCTATAGCATCATATCAAGTTGGAGTCAAATAAAAAAGGGCTCGTACTGTAGTCAATCTTAGGAACAACATTTACGAGCATGAATATTTTTTCAGTAAATGTTGACAGTAATATAAGCAAGCCATCATGATATCATAGGAAAGTAACATACTATTGTAACAGCCGTTTGTAGCGATGACTGGAGTAGGCCAGCAATACATCCAGCCATAGAAGGAGTCCACAGCGTAAATGAAGCCCTTGTGTTCAGTGGCATCAGAGAACCATGGAGGATGAATGATCCTGCAATGGACGTGCAGATTTATCCACTTACCACAGTGACCTGTCAGATAGGCCAGACCGCGGTTGAAGAACGCAATTAGCCTGAAGTCTTTATAGTTCACAAATCTTGTGGGCACTTGGCAGATTACAACCTTGAGCAAATCAAACTTGGTCTCATGTTGGCTACTGTAAGATTCTGAGTATTCTAGGCCATGGTGCCAAAGCAGTGTAGTGTTAATCGAAGGAAGGGGGATCAATCACATGGTGTAGACCTCCACGAGCATCCAGTTGCTCCGACCATCGACGAGAACCATCCAAGACGTGTTCATGTCGACCCAGTACCTACCGTTAATGTAGTTGAGGGTGACAAGGATCGGATCGCAGTCGAGGGGGTTGATGCTCGCCACCCTATGATAGTTATGTTGCGTGACACGCCATTTCTGAAGATCAAGCGGCATCGACAAGCAAGGAGCTAGATTAAAAAGCTCTGGCCTAAGCTCCGTCTTGAGGGCTTTGAGTAAACGGTACAGCCCCGACGAGCACGGGGCGAGTGGCATGGTACTAAGATTGTCCACACGCGAAACAATGAGCTTGATTACCTCTGTGGGGAGCAAATTCTAGCCACTCTTTCGGCGGATGCTGCTCGGTTCTGCCATTGTTAGTGCTTGGGTCTCGGAAGAGGGGGGAGGCGCCTTAGCGGGGATGGAAGATTGGACGATCATGTGCGGACGAGGATGGAGAAGCAAATATGTGATGTAGGAAGTGGAGAGGTGATGATGACAACAGTAGCCACTTGACTTACTTGACACATCCTAGTAGCGTAGGGTCATATAGATGCCAGGCAACTTGCTTGAGTGATCACAGTGCTAGTACTCCCTATAGTACCTACTACTATGCCCTAGTTTGCATATATTGGAGTAGGACTCTGCTCTACTGCTAGCACCGAAGGAGTAGTATATTCTAAAATAGTTACAAACTTCAATGCCCGAGCGTGGAACGACTACGAACCGCCATCGGTGCTAACTCCAATCCCCAGCAAACGTTCACTTGGAGACATGGCAGTTGCAAACGCCCGCAACGCAGTTACAGTATGTGTGTAAGGGTGGCGGTTTTGTCAAATACTATGGCTTAAAAATAGGCCACCGTCGGATGGAAATATGACAGTTATGTGGGATTCGCCAGGATTGGGCTCGTGGCGAACAATCGCCAAATATCATTACTAAAAAAAGGTTAAAACACCCAGGGCTATAACTTGCACCGCCTGACCACTAACAATGATACTAACATAGTTGTAAAATGGTAAAAGAACGTGTCTATGTGGTGTTTGGAATTATATGCAAACTAGCAAGATGCCCGCGCATTTCAGGAAACATCAAGATGCATTTTTTTTACAAAACACGTGTTGTGATTAACCCATGCAGGAGTAATCCCATGTGTAAAAACTAATGATATCTCGAGAATTTCATCGGAAAATTGTATCTCAAGAATTTCATCGAAAAAATGATATCTCGATAAAGATGAGAGATAAGGTGAGGAGGAGTGGGGCGTGGTGGTGACTGGTGGTCGGACTGGGCGGAGGCATGGGGATACGGCGCCGGCAGCGGCTACCATGCCAGATTGTTCCAGAGACTTCCTTTTTTAATTGCTCAGCAATGAGGTTGTGGGAGATAAGGATGAACGAGGCAAGGCCTTATTTGGAAATGTGGAGAGGGGTGTGTGTATCTTTTTACAAAATTGCCATAGTTTCCTTCCTATCCGTCAGATATAGATCAGACGACCTATATTGCAGGATGGCAGGCACACCATCATCACCAACTCTGTTTTTTTAATCTAGGGAGTACTAGTAAGGACACCATCTACTGCTTTGTATGCTACTCCTGCACTCCATTCGGCGGGCGCAACGTCCCCTACAGCCACTCCCTCCTGCGCTCCATTCGGCGGGCGCAGCGTCCCCTACAGCCACTCCCGTTTCATGGACGGCCTGGTCAATGCCTGCAAGTTGCCCTGCGTCTACAAGAGTTTCGGCTGCGAGAGGTACGTCGACCAACACTTCCTGGTGAAGCATAGTTCTAGATGCGGGCACGCTCCCTGCTACTGCTATGAGTGCACGCCGCCATTTGATGGCTCGCCAGCGAGCCTCGTGCATCACCTCATGGCACCGTCTATCAATCACTACTGGACCACGGTGGTGAACATCAAGTACGAGACATGCTACCCGTTCGCCGTGCTAGAGTCGCTGGAGGATCACCGCCGCCTGCTAGTCGTGTAGGAGTACGACAACGTCTTCCTGTTGGCCATGGGCACCGGCAAGGCCCGCATAGGCCGCCGCCTCGTCTCTGTAGTGTGCGTCAGGGGCAACACCACTGACGCTGACACGAGGTCGGTGTACGGGTGCGTGCTCACTGTTACTACCCCTCTGAAGTACAAGGGTGCCCACGCCGCCTCCATCATGCTGACTGGGACTGTGCCGAGCTGCTCCGTTCCCGACAATGTGGACATGGAAGACGCCTGGTATGATTTTCACCCCAAGATGATGCACGGGGACTCCAAGGAGGTTCACCTGGTCATATGCATTACCAAGTCAACTATTCATCATTAGTCTTCGCTCAATGTAATCCGTTGTCTAAGCATGTGGAGACTTCTTATTTATATAGTATAGAACCTTCCATGCATGATCTTCCTCTATTAGAGTATCATCCTTGAATAAAAGTGTATCCATTTATGGTTTAGTCTACAATCTTCCATGTATGATTTTGCTCCATTAGAGTTCTCGCTTGCCATTTATGAGATTAATTGAGAATTTTTACTACAGAAATGGTGAAATACTTATGATGAACTATTTCTTACATCTCCTCTGCCCCCTTCCAAGTCATCCTGATTTACTCCCTCCGTCTAGGTGTATAAGAGCATGGTTAATAGTATAGCCAACTGTTGACTATAAGAAAGTGCCATGTCATCTATAGCCAACTTATAGCCAACATGTATAACAATTAGCTATAAGTATGTACTACTTTATTAATACATGACCCACTTTCCACTCTCACATAGTGCCTAGAAGCACGTGCTGCAGCTGGCTCTTGCATGAGATCCTGCTTACATTCTCTCTCCTATACTCTCTCCTCCAACTAAGCATTAGAAATATTACTTAACTTCTTACAGCCTGCTGACTGTACCTTATTATACTCGCTCTAAGTCACCTTACGAAAACCAAATAATCCCAAAACACTTAGGCACGGTGCATTAACTCCCACCACATTTCTTGTTTCTTGACATATCAACCAATAAGAGATGTGGGGCGTGCATGTTTTCAACGACTCAAGACTACCAAACACGACATGAAGTGGTTAGTTAATTGCATGTGATGCTATTAATTAGCAAGTAAACATTAAGTTATCTCATTTCCCCCTCCTTCTTGGTCACGATGCATAACCTAAGATGACTTATTTACCTAGACGGAGGGAGTACATTCATGGTGGTCTAGAAAAAATAAACAAAATCGATACTCAAAAACTAATTCTTAAAGATCATTTCTTGCAAAGCACAATAAGTGTTATTTCTTCACAAGTTTTGGATGCAGGTTGAATAGTTGAACACTTCTATTTGCAAAAGATACTTTTTTTATCTATTTAGCCTACATTTACTATTCACTCGGATGTTTGTGAGCTCTAGAGAAGAAATAATATCCGAAGAAACCTATTGATACTCATTACACATGAGATGACCCCCACATACTTTGTCAAAATAAATAACTCCCCGATCAATGCATCTCACTGTTTCGTGCAACGCACGGGCACTTTACTATATATAGTACGACCATAAATTTAATTAACATTATATATAGTACGATAAATGCTCATGCATATAACCATAAATTATATCATTGAAAACTATGTTCAAATACGAATCCAATGATATAGTTTTTGTTGACATTCACTAACATTTTGTCAGTTAAATCTTCAGTCAAATTACACGGGGGACTAATAAAACACGACTGAGGTAGTACTAGTGTAGAGGGCGACACTTCATGGGAGTCTCACCCGTTCGTGGCGCGGCCGTAAAGCCGTCATATCACAAAACCCGACCACTCCCAGTAATAAGTGGCGTGGTAAAATAAACGAACAAGCAACCATCACATCCCTCTGTCTTTTTTGCATTTCATCTCGCTGTATTTACTTTGCCCGGTTCATCTCGCACACTCGATCCCTAGCTACTACTCCTAGTATCCCTAGCTACTACTCCTAGGGCCAGTTCTTTTGGCGGCTTAAAAAAATAAGCCGTCTCTTCCCCAGCTTTTCCCATAAGACTAGTCAAAGTGGAAAGTAACATAAGGCGCCTCACTCATTCATTTGGGCTTCTAAATTATTACCTCCATCCTGGTTTATTAGTTACCATTGTAATTTGTGCGAAATTTTGACCAAAGATTTAACTGAGAAAATGTTAGTGCATGTCAACAAAAGTTATATAATTTTTGGTGACATGCATAAACATTTCATTAGTTAAATTTATGGTCAAAATTTGTGACACAGATTAGAATGGAACTAATAAACCAGGATGAAGGTAGTAGTTATGGGATTACTAATCTAGAAGCCTAAAAGAACTAGCCCCTGGTACTCCTAGTAGTAGTACCCAAGTTGGAATTCCAATTGCACGACATAACTTGTTAGGAAAAAAATTCGATACAGGGTGTACAAAGCGGTTTGGGAATTTGCATGCCTTCCCGACCAGTGAGATACTCCATACAAAGTACGATAGAGAAATAACCACAGAGAAGGAAACTAAAAGTAAACAATCAAATGAGAATTTTTGCATATCTTTTGCATTGAATCGTTTCACAAGCTTGACTAGTGTTGTTTTTCTACTTTTACAGAAACCGCATAGTAATGTTAAAACATGCATTTGCACATACGTAAGTAATAGTAGTAGCACAGTCTGCAAGCATATATAGAGAGAGACGTGTTTTGCGATATATAGTTAAGTTTATGCTATATGCACATACTTACAAAACGCGTACGGATACACAAGGTTTCCAAAAATTTCCTTTTACATACTTAATTAAAGACGCTAATAAATCCTGAACGTTCGGGATTTATCATTTGCTTCCCAAAACTAATGAGATCGCCTTACAAAACTAAATTATTCCTAATAAAAGCCACATCGGTCGCAGGAGCACTTGCGGCGTGCCACGAGTACTCCGGTGCGCAGTCGTTTCCCAACGCGCCGACACAACACCTCTTCCTCAGCCTCGCAACTTGCGAGGTGCTGATTGGTGGCTAGCCGATGGGCGAGCGCGATCTCACCGGTGTGGTGACCTGGCGCCAATAGGTACTCCTCCTTGCTGGAAGTGTGCACCCGGTCCACGTACCACCATGCGTAGATGAGGCGCTTGGTCCCGACCGCACTCAGGGCTTTGGCACGGGCGTCCTCCACCACCCTCATGGCCCTCACACGAGCCTTCCGCCGAAGAGCCAGTTGCCTGACTCTCTCGGACGTGACATAGGCCTGCCAGGCAGCATGCCTCGCGGCGTGCTCTGCCGGAGGCAATGCCTCCCACAAGGAGACCTCCATTTCTTTCCAAAGCTCCTCAAGGCTGGGAGGCTCGGTGGGTGGTGCGACGTTCTCCTCGTAGTGGGGAGCTGATAGGTCCTCTGACGCGCGTGTTGGTGAGACTGGGAACGCCGACGCGTCGCGACGAGGAGCGGAATGCTGACACATCCACCTTAACGCGTCACGGCGAGGAGCGGAATGCCGACACGTCCTCCTCGACTAGTGGCGGCGAGGAATGGAACGGCGACATGTGACCCTTTGCGCGGTGCAGCGAGGGGCGCCTAGGGCTTGGGAGGGGCGATGCCATGGTGGTCGACGTGAGAGGGAGGGGGAGGAGATAGCGATGAACCTGAGCATTCTTCTGAATGCCGTGGGAGGCACATTATTTATAGCGAGCAATGGCACACCTACGTAAGATATGTTGCTTGATTAACATAATAGCTACGTGGGCATATTTGTTGGACTAAATTACGGGGGAGGGAAGGGGTGGAAATATTGCTAGTCACAAAGGATTGGACGAGCGCGGGGGAGGAGAGTCATGCATGTAGGTTTTTTTCACACGGGGTGGAATGGTGGGACTATCGGAGGGAGAAAGAGAGTCAAGCAGGCAGATTGTTTTCACACATGGAGAGGAAAAGATTTGGAGATGAACGGGCTTCCTGCAGGTATGGGGAACGGTGCATAATAAGTCATCTTGCATGCCGGGCTAGGTATAGTCTCAAGTCATTAAGAATATACACGCCCCACACATGTTCAGATTTCAAGGTGCACTAAATTATTGCATGCGATGATTAAGGCTGCACACGGGAATAGCGAACATGCTGATGTGGGAAATAATTAAAGAAGAGAGGGGGGGTTAGAGTAACATAGGTAGATACCGTATCATGTTAAGTACTATGCTACTTTGTGTCATGCATGGCACTATAAAGGTAGTCCCGTATCATACACTAGTATCATGCACATGATACTAGTATATGATACTTTCCACTATGAGTAGCCTAAAGAGAATATTGACTAATGCATGTAAAAATCTTTGTAATTTACTAGTGTTCATGCATGCATGCAATGCGATAATGCATTGGTAAACACATTTTTTTGTGAAGAGCGATAGCATTAATTGAGTACTTTTACAGACTACAAAAACTATTCCACCGCCTCTATCTTGGTAAGAGTAGGTGAAAATTTTGAATCAAGCCCTTTAAACTAGAAGGGAGGTAGTAGTACTCTAATAGCTAACCTTGTTGTGATGACTAGATAGGACATGGCACGCACCCGGACGGAGGAACTAGTCTGCATTGTCCATATAAGTTTTGTCTGAAGTCAATGTACCTCTACTTTGACCAAACTTATAGAAAAATGTTTCAACATTCACAATGTCAAATCAATATTTTTATACTCATTATGAAATGTAGTTTCATAAAATATATATTTGGTATTGTGGATATTGATATTTTTAGTATAAATTTGGTCAAACTTTGCAAATTTTGACTTGACACAAATCTTAAGCAGAGTAAAAAAGGACCAGAGGGAGTATCATGCATGCGAAGTAGGCAAAAAATTGCTCATTTATAGCCGTCCGAAGTCTCAAAGGGCGTGACCGTGTGAGGGAGGCGAAGGTCGTGGGAGGCATGATGGTTGACGGAATTAAGTAAAGTTACATGCATGCGCTGGAATGGCGTGCGAACACGCGGAAGCTATACCGCCAGGCCTACGATATGGGTCTAGTAGACTTGAAATCTAGTGGGTCCCGCATAGTACTCGAGAACTCTTTGGGGGCATGCAGCCGTTTATCCACCGGGCAAGCCACCACCCCACGCCGTTCGCACTCCCTACTCGTCCTCTTCTTCTACCTTACAATAGTTCGCTCCCAGTCGTCCCGTCCTTTCACATTACACCAGTTCCACTTCTCCTAACTCGCCCACAAAATCCATGGCCTCCCAAATCTCCATGATCGGAGGTGAGTACAAGGTTAGAACCATCACCAGCGATGAGTTCATCGTCATCTACACCCGTAGATCCGCGATGGTGGAAGCATGCCTTGGTCGCTTCCTACACATGTTCAAAAGTTCAAAGGATGAGTGGGTCTCTAGGCTAGATGTTGAGTACACCACAATCTTGGAAAGTGAGAAGCTTCTAAAGGAGGCAGAGAAGAAGAAGCCCGCCAAGATCCAGCTTTGCGTACATAACATGTGCCTGGTCTACCACATATGCCATGCTGACGTTAGGTGCCAGGATTTTGAGTTCTTCCTCACGGATAATAGAGTGAAATTCGTTACTGTAGACTTTACGAACGACAGGAGAGTCCTGGGTCGGATAGGCCTCATTGTAGGCCAGCCCTTTGATCTCTAGAAGGAAAGCCTGGTTTCCTCCTCTTAGCCTTCAATGCTGACCCTGGCAACAACCATGATTGATCCTTCGTACGCTCAATTGAAGAAACCTCACCCGGAGTTTCATCATGCATGGGAGTCAAAGACAATAGATGAAGATCACATTGCGTACACAGCAACGGATGCCTACCTTTTTTTAAATATGTACAAGGGTTGGATGAAGAAGCAGAGCCCAGTGTTCGGTTCAAGCAAAGAAGTGTTGGCGGAGAGGAAGAGGAAGAGGGGCGAGGACGAAGTCAAGGACGTGGACTCGGACTTCGAGTAAGGTGGCAGTGTCGTTGCTCATGCTGGTTGTACTGCAGTGTCAAGTGGACTAGTTGCTTAGTTTTATTTCAGGGGGTGTGTTGTGCTGATCCCCCAGCAGAACTATGTTTATGTTCTTTCTCGTTATTTGAATTCTTTAGTATGTACAGTAGTACTAGTATGTCTTACTATTGTTCTTCTTGTAGTTGGTACTACTACTTGTATCTTCGCGTTCCTACTATACTTAATGCGTACTACTCCCTCCTTTTCGGTTTATAATTTGGGTCAGTCGGTTTGTGAAAGAAGTTCGACGGAGCGAAGGAAGAAGACGATAGAGAAGCTACCCTAGTATCTATATTAGGGTGGCAGGGTGCCCGTGACCTATCTTATGAGTGTTGGGTGTGGAATGCAGTTCGCCGGAGAAAATGGATCGTGCCCGGGGTTAAACGGATGGCTGGGGTGGGGGGAGCATGGCGGTGGCAGGCGGTTCAGGGCAGGGCGGGGCGGCGGTGGCAGGCGGTTAGGCCTGTGGCGAGTTGGCGACTCAATGCCTGAGAGAGAAGATGAACAGTGCATCAATTTTAGAGGTTGAAGAAGCCCTTTTGGCCGTCCATGTTGCATCCAACGACTCACAAGGGTCGACTGACCCAAATTGTTCCCTCAGATGGTAGGATCCATGTGGCATTCAAGGTCTCGAAGGTAGATTCCACGTCCGCACCCAGTTTGCGGGCTCGGCGTGGGCGCGACCGGCTTCCGCCGTGACAGCCACCATGCGCGCCTCCTCCGCGTGGGCAGAGACGACAATGACACACTAGCTCCTCCTCGCTGTCATGCTGGAGCACGCGCTCGTCCTGCTCTTCATACGCTGCGGGCATAGACGTGGCTCCACCTGCTCGCGTGCTTGGCAGTGCGGTGACATTGCGAGGAGGGACTGCAGACGATGTGAGCGGGCGAGCCTTCGGCTTCATGGCACATGGATGGAGGGGACACGATGGTGATGGGCGAGAAATGGTCGGCCGGAGCAGGCGGGCGCCGGCATGCACAACAGTGGCGGCGGCATATTTATGACTGCGCGTATGGGAGCTTAGTTTAGTTTTATATAGGGTTGGTCAAACTTAAAAGAATACCGTACTAGTACACGTAAACATTAGACTGAGGCAGCGCTTATACTACCACATTAGTTAGCACATCATCCATATGGAATCCTGTGCAAGCGCATGCACCGCGGCCGCGCGGTCGATCGAATAGTGCGTCACCTTGTCGCGCTCGAAGGACATCCACCGAACCTTTTTGTGTGTGAAAACAATCCTCGGATATTACTCTACTTTTTTTCCTAGAAAATTTCTTCACGCTAAAATATTTCCATATATTTGAATTTAGCTTCAGTTCATGCTTATTTGGATTTGGACGTTTTAGGTGCGCCCTAGACATTTTTTTAATACTGACTCTGTGTGTGACTGAGAGAGAACGCGTGTATGTGTCCATATGTGTGTTGTGGCGGAAGGGCAATGTGGAGATGGTGTGTGTGTGATAGAGACATAGAGAGGTGTGAATGTGCAAATGATCATGCATGAGTGAGACATAGAGAGATGCCGATACGTTGTGTCTACATGAGAGAACGGACTTCTATTTGTACTTGTGTGTGTGCGAGAGAGAGGAGCATCCGTAACACAAGGACCATCTCTCTCGATTCATCCGTCCCTCGCACGATCGCATGTAACACATGCATCAACGCATACATTTTGACACCCTCACCCGGCCCCTACCCACCTCAAGGCCCGCACATCGCTCTCTATCTCGCACACAAAATCTCTTCGTGAAAACCCTATTTAGCATGTAGCTTTTCGTCACATACACACACATTCTCTCCATAGGTTTGATTTATCTCAATATCTAACGCACACACACAGACACTGCACACACACTCCCCCTCCCCCAAGCACACAATTCATCTGCATCCAAGGTTATATGGCGACCACTCTCGCTTGTGCTTCTCTGCACCCCAGCATGCACACCACCTCAATATTCAAAGAGGGAATCGAGGAGATCGAAGACGGCGACCACACTCCACTAGAGAATGCGGGGCCATTTGGAAGTAGGATGATGTGACGACGGCTGACTGACTCCTCCCCCCTCTCCCCCCGCACAAAATTATCAATCCCTCAACCCATGAGATCCTTCCCCTCTCGTCCATGTTTTTCTAGCCCTCTCATCAAAACCGTTGTCTCTTCTCCTTCCACGTGTACAAAATCCGGATGCACACGCATCTCACGTATATGACATGTCTCCATCTTTCTCACAGACCTAACTTATTCCTCTCTCTCTCTCGTTAGGTTTGTCTCCTACTCTCTTGCCCACATACATACAATCTTTCTTGCCCTATTTGATCCATCTTCGCAAGCTCTCTCTACATGTTTCATTCACACATTGGGATGTGTTCAAAATGTTGCTTTTATAATGGATCATGTAGAGTTATGGTTGGTTTTGTTGCATCCTACAAAAGTACAACGTAATAACTATGAAATGCATTTAGATTTTCATTTGACTGGGATTATGTGAGTTTGAGCAATTGTGAAGTACTATAGACCTCGTATCCATCTTGGAATTCAACAATGATTCTGACTATTGAATTTTATAAACCATTACATTCGAAGTCAGTAGACTAATATATTTATTTCACAATTATAACAAACGATTAATTCCACTACGAACTAAGAAAACAAATGTGTACTTCCTCCGTTTTTATTTAAGTACGCATATTAGCATTGGTCAAAGTCAAGTTTTGTAAACTCTCACAAAGTTTATAACAAAAAATATTAACATATACAATAGCAAATAAATACCATTAGATTCATTATTGAATGTACTTTCACATCATACATACGTATTTGTTATGGTAAATGTTTATATTTTTCTATAAACTTGGCCAAACTTTAGGAAGTTTGACTTCAGTCAAACCTAATATGCAGAGTTAATAAAAACGGAGGGAGTACTAGCAGTTACTAGTACTACTCGCTAGTTGCTTAGGCCAATCACCCAACACGTCAAACGGGGAGTTCAGTGTTACAAATTTTTGAGGCCAGCGGGAAAATCTCCCGCGACCCTGATTCGAGTAGTGCAAAGTTACCATCATACCCTTAGGAACAGGCCTACAGATGCTGGTTTCTAGGGGGTTGTTTTGGTAACTTCAGGTTCAGCCTACCCAGCCAACCCCACCCTAGCACCTAGAGTAGTACACCTAAATACTCCTCATTTTCTATCCCCACCGCAAAATAGACTTCTCCACGACACCGCAGCCTTCGTGATCCTCCCCTTCTACATCGGCGCACTCGTCTACCGCAGTGCATCTGCCTCATCGACGACGTCGTACGCCGCACTAGAGCTGGCCCACCGTCATCGTCGTACACGGAGCCTCTTCCCCGACATCGTCTTTCACAGTCTCAGATGTGCTTCCCGGAAGCCGATGCCAAGCGCAGAAGCACCACCGTCGTGGACAATGAACTGACTCCCGTTGTCGACCATGATGCACAGAGGCCGCCACGACCATCGTACTCCTCCTCGATTGGTAATGTGTATATTGAATGTCTTAGCAGTACATGTGCAGTTCCAATTTTGTTCATACCTACCCTTCAAATTTCTTGGTTGCTATTGTTCCCGTAAAAGCAATTGGTTATAGCTTGCATTGTCCAACAGAATATCACCTTGTAATTGTGCGACACTCCTGTATTGCGCTGTGCTTTGGTAGGTTCTTCATCTACAACCAGTAGTGTGGCAAATGATGGAAAGTTTTTTATAACTAGCAAGATGCCCATGCATTAGATGGAATATCAAGATGCATATGTATGAGTAGTTTATCTTGTGGGAGAAAAGGATGAACGAGGGAAGGCCTTATCTGCAAACATGGAGAGATGTGTGGGTATCTTTTTGCAAAATTGCCATAGTTTCCTTTCTATCCGTCAGATATGTCGGCCTATATTGCAGGATGACAGGCATCGTCATCACCAACTCTATTTTTTATAAGAGAAGCAGTGATAAATATAAATATCAAAGAATATATAATATAATATATATATGTAATATACATATAAGAGTAGAGAAGAGAGTAGAGATAGCATGGACGTCGGGAAAGGATCGTGCGCGCGCGGGAAAAAGCGGCCGGGCACGCGCTAGTTTTGACGCGCGGCGTCGGGCGTGCTTTATAAAATCCAACGTCCACCCATCGCTATGTGCCTCGCCACCACTCTCTCCCCACTCTTTTTCGCCGCGCCACTGCTGCGCCACCATGCCACCGCGCCGTCGGGAAACTTGGGGCTAACGCGGCATCCGCGCGTACCCCTCCGGCGGCTTCTCCGGTGAGATCCAGTTCCGTGAGATGCGCCTCGGCCTCATCACTTTCAACACCACCAACGAGGCCGCCCATGCATACAACGCGGCAGCGTTGCGCCTCCGACGGCCTCGTAGCGACATGAACTTCCCCAACGTGCCAACCCGGGAGCGGCCGCAGGAGCTCGTGCCTCCGCCATGGCTTATCACCGACGAGGATCGTTGCGACAACCGGAGGCGGGAGCACCGTCTCGGTATCATGGCACTGTGGCGCCAACGCTCCCCGCAGGACATCATCAATGAGTGCGAGTTCTATGTGCAAAGGAGGGCGGAGAGGGAGAAGAGGAGGGCGGAGTGAGCCGCCTATTGCTACCTCTTGAGCACTGCGTTGGTTTTCCCTTGAAGAGGAAAGGGTGATGCAGCAAAGTAGCGTAAGTATTTCCCTCAGTTTTTGAGAACCAAGGTATCAATCCAGTTGGAGGCTACACGCAAGTCCCTCGCACCTACACAAAACAAATAAATCCTCGCAACCAACGCGATAAGGGGTTGTCAATCCCTACACGGCCACTTACGAGAGTGAGATCTGATAGATATGATAAGATAATATTTTTGGTATTTTTATGATAAAGATGCAAAGTAAAATAAAAGGCAATGAAAATAACTAATGTTGGAAGATTAATATGATGAAGATAGACCCGGGGGCCATAGGTTTCACTAGTGGCTTCTCTCAAGAGCATAAGTATTTTACGGTGGGTGAACAAATTACTGTCGAGCAATTGACAGAATTGAGCATAGTTATGAGAATATCTAGGTATGATCATGTATATAGGCATCACGTCCGAGACAAGTAGACCGACTCCTGCCTCCATCTAATACTATTACTCCACACATCGACCGCTATCCAGCATGCATCTAGAGTATTAAGTTCAAGAGAACAGAGTAACGCTTTAAGCAAGATGACATGATGTAGAGGGATAAATTCATGCAATATGATAAAAAACCATCTTGTTATCCTTGATGGCAACAATACAATACGTGCCTTGCTGCCCCTACTATCACTGGGAAAGGACACTGCAAGATTGAACCCAAAGCTAAGCACTTCTCCCATTGCAAGAAAGATCAATCTAGTAGGCCAAACTGATGAAGCTATGTACCTAGGGTAGGGGCATGGACCTGTCCTAAGAGCCCTACCCAAGGACATCCCTGGAAGAAGTCACCTTTCAATCGACTTGAAGGTATCCCACTCGACGGATTCAAGACACTCGACCAGGAAGCTACCACTCGACTACGAAGCCAACCACTCGACTGACAAGAGATCTAAAGTCACTCCGCAAGCAAACGGTCGGCCATTAAGTAGTCTTTATGGTCATCATAGCATTTTAATAGGGACGTTACCAGTAAAGCCCAGTCTTAATGTATTTTAACCCTGCATTACTGAGGACCGGAGGGGTCTGGCGAACTCTATATAAGCAACCCCCTCCTTAGTAGCAGGGGTTGGCACCCCTGTAATTCATACACACATAACCCAGTCGACCGCCTCCGGGCACCGAGACATAGGGCTGTTACTTCCTCCGCGAAGGGCCTAAACTCGTACATCCTGGTGTATTTACAACTTCTCCATAGCTGAGATCTAGCCTCTCCATACATACCCCCTACCTCACTGTCAGAGTTAGAACCACGACAGTTGGCGCCCACCGTGGGGCAGGAGTCTTAGCGCCTAGTTGGAGAAGTTGCGATTTTTCCGATCCCTTTAATCATGTTTTCGCGCGGAGATTTGGTGGAGGGCCACGAGATCCATCTCGGCGCACTCACGTTCATCGCCCACAACTCCGCTTGGCTTCAGGAGGCTCCACTCGACATCGACGCCCTCCCCGTCCGCGGTGCGACGCACTTCCGCGCATGTGTTCGTGGCGTCCTCCTGCGGCAGCCGTCGACCCAGTATCGGTCGGCTCCCGTGTCATCTTCCTGCCCTGTCTCCCACCGGCGCAAGCGCTCCGGCCGGTCGAGACTTCAGAGGTGGGTGAGGCATGCCGTGGCCCGCTAGTCGGCAGCCCCACAAGTCGCGGCAATCGAGCCCGACGAATCCCTCTATGGCCTGTTCGACCTGTCAACTGGCTCCGCGGAGACCGCATCCGAGTGCGACAATAGTGACCCGGCGGCTGAGGTTCTGGCGGTCGATGGAACACACAGTCCTCCAGGTTTCCCTCGCACCGATGGAGGCGCGGGTGGAGGCGACCCGTCGCATCCCCACGATGAGTATCTCACCGAACCTCTCACATCATTGCAGCGAGAGGAGCTTCGCCGCCGGAACATGGATGCACTCCACACTCCTATCGTCGGAGAAACCCCCGAGGCTCGGGCCTTGGAGGACGCGCGCTTGGCTAACTTGGCCGAGCGCACTCGACTGGAGAATCTCCAACGAATACTTGACGAGCAAGCGCGTCAGCGAGCTCCCGAGTCCAGTCGACGTCAGCTCTTCCCGCCTACGCAGGTATATCGAACCCCAGTTCAGAATTTGGCAGCCGCGGCCCGTATAGCAGAATCGATTCAGCCCTCCCAGTCGGAGGCTGGCAGGGGTTGTTGCAAATCAGAGCGTTGCTCCGGGCAGCGGGAAACCAGAATTCCGTTGTTTCTCAGTCGCGGAATAGGATCCACAGTCGATCCGTTGCAACAGATACAGTCCAGTCGGCTCACAGCCAAAGATCGCCCCCGAGGCGTGAGGGACACGGAGACCGGCATGATCAGTACAGAAGAAATGAGCAGTATGATCACCGGCTCGATCGACGTCGAGTGCCAACCCCTCCCCCGAGGAGTGGGTCATATGCGCCTCGACAGCAGGATGACAGACACCCTCATAGTGTTGGGCGGAGAGTTCCAGTCGACCCCACGGACCCAGGCTTTGACGCGAGATCCATCCTCGTTCAGGGTCTGGTTGACAGGAACAGAGCTCACCGAGAAGGCCACGACAGGGATGCGCCTGCCAGCAGCAGAGTACGTGTTTCGGGGCCAGAGTGTTTCAGTCGAGCCATCAGGGCCGCAGTGATTCCTCCCAACTTCCGGTTGGCGACTGGGATCAGCAAGTTCACCGGCGAGTCTACACCTGACACTTTGCTCGAAGACTACCGAGTGGCTGTCCAGATTGGTGGCGGCAATGATGAGGTGGCTATGAAGCATTTGCCTCTCCTGTTAGAGGGCTCAGCCAGAGCGTGGCTGAATCAGTTAGCACCCAGGAGCATCTACACTTGGGAGGATCTCTCTCGAGTGTTTGTCACGACCTTTGAAGGAACATGCAAGCGACCGGCAGGCCTTACAGAATTGCGGTCTTGCGTACAGAAACCGAGTGAAACTCTGAGGGACTACATCCAGAGGTGGATCACTTTGCATCACACATTTGAGAATGTACCAGATCACCAAGCAGTTTGTGACTTTAAAGAAGGCGTCAAGAACAGAGAGTTGAACCTGAAGTTCGGTCGGACCGGAGAAATGTCTCTGAATCGGATGATGGAAATTGCCACCAAATACGCTAACGGAGAAGATGAAGATCGACTCCGGAGTGGCAAGCAGAAAGCAGTCGCCCAGGAAACCAGAGGCAATTCCAGTCGGAAGCAGTGGAAGGCCGAGCCAGCCGCTCCTGGGGAGGCCCTGGCCGTAACCCAGGGAAAATTCAAGGGAAAACCCAAGGGGCCCTGGAACCCCAAGAAAGTCAAGGATCAAGATGGAAATGATGTTTTGGATCTGCCATGTCACATCCACACCAAGAAAGATGAAGAGGGTAATCTTATATACCTAAAGCATACCACTCGACAGTGTCGGCTCCTGATCCAGCAGTTTCAGGGCAAGCAGTCCAAAGACAAGGAAAAAGAGTCGGACAGAGTTGAGGACAAAGAAGATAGTGACGATGGATACCCCCAAGTCAATTCCACCTTGATGATTTTTGCTGATGTCGAAAGCAAAAGTCGACTGAAAGTCATTAACCGTGAAGTGAATATGGTTGCCCCGGCAACACCCAGCTACCTGAAGTGGTCTCAGACTGCCATCACGTTCGACCAGTCCAATCACCCTGCGCACATTGCCACCCCTGGGAGGCAAGCTCTGGTGGTCGATCCAGTTGTCGAAGGCACTCGACTGACCAAAGTCCTGATGGATGGTGGCAGCGGCCTGAACATACTATATGCAGAAACATTGAAAGGGATGGGCATTCCGATGTCCAGGCTCAGTGCCAGCAACATGAGTTTCCATGGAGTCATTCCTGGAAAGAAAGCCGAGTCACTCGGCCAGATTGCTCTCGATGTGGTTTTCGGTGATTCAAAGAATTACCGCAAGGAAAAGTTGACATTTGAGGTTGTGGACTTCCAAAGTTCTTATCATGCTATTCTGGGCCGGCCAGCTTATGCACGCTTCATGGCTCGACCGTGCTATGTGTATCTCAAGTTGAAGATGCCCGGCCCCAGAGGTGTGATCACCGTTACAGGCAATCGGAAGAAAGCAGAGGAGTGTCTTCAGAAGGGATCAAAGATCGCTGATGCTCAGGTGTCAGTAGTCGAGCTGCAAGAGTACCAGAAGACTGCTGATCCGAGTGAATTGCTGCGAGCCAAGAAGCCAGCTTCAGAATCAGCTTTTTAGTCGTCCGGTGAAACTAAGCTAGTTCACATTCTCCCGACCGACCCCAATGCTGCTCCGACTCACATCTCAACGATGCTCGACTCCAAATAGGAAGAAGCGCTCATCCAGTTCCTCCGTGAGAACTGGGACATCTTCGCATGGAAGCCTTCTGACATGCCTGGAGTTCCCAGGGGGCTGGCTGAGCACCGTCTACGAGTCGACCTGAAGTTCAAGCCTGTGAAAGAACATCTTCGACGGTCCGCCGTCCAGAAGAGCAAAGCTATTGGCGAGGAGGTGGCTCGGCTCTTAGCAGCGGAGTTCATCCGAGAGATTTACCACTCCGAGTGGCTCGCCAATGTTGTCATGGTCCCCAAGAAGGACAAGTCACTTCGCATGTGCATTGACTTTAAACATATCAATCGGGCCTGCCCGAAAGATCATTTCCCTCTCCCCCGCATCGACCAGGTAGTCGACTCGACCGCAGGGTGTGAGCGTTTGTCTTTTCTAGATGCTTATTCAGGGTACCATCAGATCCGTCTGTATGGACCTGACGAGATCAAAACGGCTTTCATCACCCCATTCGGGTGCTTCTGTTATGTCACCATGCCCTTCGGCCTCAAGAATGCTGGAGCCACGTTCATGAGGATGATTCAGAAGTGTTTGCTCACTCAGACAGTCGGAACGTAGAAGCGTACATGGATGATATTGTGGTTAAGTCACGGAAAGGTTCCGACCTACTGACTGACCTTGCCGAAACCTTTGCTAACCTTAGGGGATATGATATCAAGCTCAATCCATCAAAGTGCACATTCGGAGTTCCAGGTGGAAAGTTACTCGGTTTTCTCGTTTCCGAACAAGGAATCGACGCCAATCCCGAGAAAGTTGGCACCATATTCCGGATGAAGCACCCTGTGCGTGTACACGATGTCCAGAAGCTTACAGGTTGCTTGGCCGCTCTAAGTCGATTCATTTCTCGTCTCGGTGAAAAGGCGTTGCCTCTTTACTGACTAATGAAGAAGTCTGAAAAATTCGAGTGGACTCCAGAAGCTGATGCAGCATTTGCAGAGCTCAAAGCTCTGCTCTCCACCCAGCCGGTGCTTGCTGCCCCAATCAGTAAAGAGCCTCTGCTGCTTTACATTGTGGCCACGGGACAAGTTGTCAGTACAGTACTTACGGTCGAGCGGGAAGAAGAAGGAAAGGCCTTCAGAGTTCAGCGCCCAGTATATTATGTGTCTGAAGTTTTGACTCCTTCGAAGCAAAGATATCCCCATTACCAGAAGCTTGTATATGGGATTTACATGACCACGAAGAAGGTTCCACACTACTTCTCTGACCATTCCATTACAGTCGTCAGCGACGCTCCACTGTCAGAGATTTTGCACAACAGAGATGAAAATGGTCGAGTGGCGAAGTGGGCGATTGAACTCCTTCCCCTAGATATCAAGTTTGAAGCAAAGAAGGCTATCAAGTCCCAAGCAATTGTAGATTTCGTCGCCGAGTGGATTGAACAGCAGCTTCCGACTCAAGTTCACTCGGAGCACTGGACCATGTTCTTCGATGGATCTAAGATGTTGAATGGTTCCGGTGCTAGGGTAGTATTGGTCTCCCCTCGAGGAGATAAGCTCAGATATGTTCTCCAGATTCACTTCGATTCCTCCAATAATGAAGCAGAATATGAAGCACTCTTGTATGGGCTGCGCATGGCCATTTCACTCGGCGTCCGGCGCCTCATGGTCTATGGCGACTCAGATTTGGTGGTTAATCAGGTGATGAAGGAGTGGGACGTCAGAAGCCCAGCTATGACTGGCTACTGCAACGCAGTAAGAAAGCTAGAAAAGAAATTCGAGGGGTTAGAGCTTCATCACATCCCCCGACTGAAAAATCAAGCAGCTGATGATCTGGCAAAGATAGGCTCCAAGAGAGAAGCCATTCCCAGCAATGTGTTTTTGGAGCACATCCGCTCGCCGTCAGTCCAGGAGGATCCTTTTACAGAAGAAGCCCCGCAACCGAAAAGTGCCACAGATCCGACTGAAGTCGAAATTCCTGCTGTGGTCGACCTAGTCATGGAGGTCTTGGCAATCACTCCCGACTGGACGATACCATACATCGCGTATATCTTGAGGAAAGAACTTCCAGAGGACGAAGAAGAGGCTCGACGGATCGTCCGTCGATCTAAAGCTTTCACAGTCATAAAAGGACAGTTGTATAGAGAAAGCGCAACTGGAATCGGTCAGAAGTGCATAATGCCAGAAGAAGGTCAGATAATCCTTGATGATATCCACTCGGGGACCTGTGGTCACCATGCGTCCTCTCGGACCATCGCGGCCAAAGCATACCGAGCGGGTTTTTACTGGCCCAGGGAAAACGAAATGGCGAAAGAGATAGTCGACAAGTGTGAAGGCTGCCAGTTCTACTCCAACATGTCGCACAAGCCAGCATCAGCTCTGAGGACCATTCCACTCGTCTGGCCCTTCGCTGTTTGGGGACTGGACATGGTTGGTCCACTGAGAACAGGCAGGAGCGGATTCACACATGTGCTTGTGGCAGTCGACAAGTTCACCAAATGGATTGAAGCCAAGCCTATCAAAAATCTTGATGCTAGCACTGCTATCAGTTTCATCCGAGAGTTGATATTCAGATATGGGGTCCCGCATAGCATCATCACTGACAATGGGTCAAACTTCGATTCAGACAAGTTCAGAGCTTTTTGCGCCTCTCAAGGCACACGAGTCGACTACGCGTCGGTCGCGCATCCCCAGTCGAATGGACAAGCTGAAAGAGCAAATGGTATGATTCTCAAAGGACTGAAGCCTCGACTGATGCGCGATCTCAAGCACGCAGCAGGCGCTTGGGTCGACGAGCTTTCGTCAGTTTTGTGGGGACTGAGGACCACCCCGAACCGGTCGACCGGAAGAACGCCATTCTTTCTGGTTTACGGAGCCGAAGCCGTCCTGCCGAGTGATCTACTTCACAATGCCCCCAGAGTCGAGCTTTATAACGAAGACGAAGCAGAGCAAGCCCGACAAGACGCAGTCGACCTCCTAGAGGAGGAGAGGGAAATGGCTATGATCAGATCGACCATCTATCAGCAAGACTTGCGTCGATTCCATGCCAGAAATGTGAAGAGCCGAGCCTTCCAAGAAGGAGATTTGGTCCTCCGAGTGGAACAACAGAAACCACACAAACTTGCTCCTACTTGGGAAGGCCCCTTCATCGTCACCAGAGTCCTCCACAATGGAGCATATCATCTCTACAACGTTGATCGCCGGATCGACGAGCCACGAGCTTGGAATGCGGAACTACTCCGCCCATTTTACACTTGAATTCTCACTCGGATGAGGTGTAATAAGAAAAACTTCCGTAGTTTATTTTTATCAAAGACAAGAGTGTCCCAGTTCTTCCTGTAATTGCTATCACTTTTGTTTGCGTACGAAATCCCCCAGTGGGTGGCTTAGCTGCGAATCCGTTTCGCCTAAGTTTGCAAAAAAATCCTACCGAGTGGTGAGCCAGACTCCCACTCGGGGGCTTAGCTGCAGCCCAGTGCTCGCGTAAGTATATGAAAATCCTACCGAGTGGAGAGCAGACCTCCCACTCGGGGGCTTAGCTGCAGCCCAGTGCTCGCCTAAGTATATAAAAATCCTACCGAGTGGAGAGCAAACCTCCCACTCGGGGGCTTAGCTGCAGCCCAGTACTCGCCTAAGTATATGAAAATCCTACTGAGTGGAGAGCAAACCTCCCACTCGGGGGCTTAGCTGCAGTCCAAGTACTCGCCTAAGTATATGAAAATCCTACCGAGTGGAGAGCAAACCTCCCACTCGGGGACTTAGCTGCAGCCCAGTGCTCGCCTAAGTATATAAAAATCCTACCAAATGGAGAGCAAACCTCCCACTCGGGGGCTTAGCTGCAGTCCAAGTACTCGCCTAAGTATACGAAAATCCTACCGAGTGGAGAGCAAACCTCCCACTCGGGGGCTTAGCTGCAGCCCAGTGCTCGCCTAAGTATATAAAAATCCTACCGAGTGGAGAGCAAACCTCCCACTCGGGGGGCTTAGCTGCAGTCCAAGTACTCGCCTAAGTATATGAAAATCCTACCGAGTGGAGAGCAAACTCCAAGTACTCGCCTAAGTATTTGAAAATCCTACCGAGTGGTGAGCCAGACTCCCACTCGGAGGCTTAGCTGTAGCCCAGTGCTCGCCTAAGTGTTTGAAAATCCTGCCGAGTGGAGAGCAAACCTCCCACTCGGGGGCTTAGCTGCAGTCCAGGTACTCGCCTAAGTATATAAAAATCCTACCGAGTGGAGAGCAAACCTCCCACTCGGGGGCTTAGCTGCAGCCCAGTGCTCGCCTAAGTGTTTGAAAATCCTACCGAGTGGAGAGCGAACCTCCGACTCGGGGGCTTAGCTGCAGCCCAGTGCTCGCCTAAGTATATAAAAATCCTACCAAGTGGAGAGCAAACCTCCCACTCGGGGGCTTAGCTGCAGTCCAAGTACTCGCCTAAGTATTTGAAAATCCTACCGAGTGGTGAGCCAGACTCCCACTCGGAGGCTTAGCTACAGCCCAGTGCTCGCCTAAGTGTTTGAAAATCCTACCGAGTGGAGAGCAAACCTCCCACTCGGGGGCTTAGCTGCAGTCCAGGTACTCACCTAAGTATATAAAAATCCTACCGAGTGGAGAGCAAACCTCCCACTCGGAGGCTTAGCTGCAGCCCAGTGCTCGCCTAAGTGTTTGAAAATCCTACCGAGTGGAGAGCAAACCTCCCACTCGGGGGCTTAGCTGCAGTCCAAGTACTCGCCTAAGTATTTGAAAATCCTACCGAGTGGTGAGCCAGACTCCCACTCGGAGGCTTAGCTGCAGCTCAGTGCTCTCCTAAGTGTTCAAAAATCCCACCGAGTGGAAGGCAAACCTCCCACTCGGGGGCTTAGCTGCATCCCAGTGCTCGCCTAAGTTCGGAACATGTCCCAATCCACAAGGACGGCAAGATGTGAATCGACTGTTACCTTTTCCTTCGGAGCTGCACCACAAATACGAAGTTATTTCGAGTGAAGGCCAAGTTCCACTCGGCAGATAATTCCTGAAGATATTCGATGATAAATCAAGTTCGAATAAAACCCAAAGGTCCAAGACCTCAGATCAAAGTACTCGAGCCCTCGGCTCGACAGAGTTTAACGGTTACAGAATCCACTCGGCATTCCGAGGCAAATTTAAAGTAAAGCATAAAAGTTTTTCATTCCTCAAGCGGAGGACTGGAAGGGCGACGAACTCGTCCAAGTCGATCCCGTCTGCAATACGAGTAGCAACAGCAATGAAAGTCTCCATGAAGTCTTGAAAGCTGTGCTTCCTAGTATTGGCAACTTGGATGGCGGCCAGCTTTTCTTCTCGCACCTCCTTGCAATGGACGCGGACCAGAGACAGAGCGACATCAGCACCACATCTAGCAGAAGATTTCTTCCATTCCGCCACTCGACCCGGGACTTCATCCAGTCGAACCATCAGGGACTCGAGGTTGTTTTGAAGCGTCGTTCCAGGCCAGAGTGATGTGTCGATCCGCGACACCACAACCTTCAGCCGAGCAAGATAGTCAACAACGCTGGTAACACAAGACTCCAGTCGGAGCACGTTCATAGCAGCCTCGTTCTTCACGAGAGAATTGGCGGGATCCAAGCCTGGCTCCACTCGACTGGTTTCCTCTTCGCAGCTCTGGCAGAATTCTGCAAACACGATTCAAGAATAAGACAGTGGCCTTACGCGGGCTTGGTAACTGCAAGATAGCCGGGTCAGAATAATTACCTTCGAGCATGACGAACAGCTTCTTGGCGAGTCCATCGAGATAAGCCTCCAGATTGTTTACCTTCCCCGCCAGCTCACCCGCCTGGTCGTGCAGAACCATCTTGTCTTTCTTCAGTCGGCTGACCTCTCGATTAGCTGTCTCGAGAGCAGTTTTCAGTCTGGAGTTCTCCTGTTCAAGAGTTCCGACCGAAGCCAGTTTCTCTTCCGCAAGCTTCGTTTTGCTCGAGGCCTCCTTCTGTGCTTCGGCAAGATCTTGATCCTTCTTCTTCAGAGCTTCCTCCAGTTTATATACAGAACGTCGAGTGAACTCAACATCAAGAATGGGCAAGAAAGGGAAGTCACTCGTCAAGAATGAGAAACCTCGCCAGCCATACCTTTTGCTTTGTCTCGCGCCTTCTGCAGGTTCTGTTGAGCGAGCTTCAAGTCAAGGTCGAGCTGGATCTGTTTGTTCTCCAACTCATTGTAGAGAGCCACAAGTTCACAGGATTTCTGCAAAAGTCAGTCGACAGAGGTCCAAGATAAGTTGCTTCCGATTAACCAAGGGACAATGATGACGTTTCTAAGACTACAGCTGAATCAAAAACATTCAACAGTAGTCTCGGGGACTACACCCAGTGGGTGCACTCAGCGTGCCCCCACTGGTTTTGAAAAAAAAAATCGACTGCCCGCAGTCGACCGGATACAGTTTCATTCGACATGGCCTGGCCAGACCGAGTGAAGGAGTAAAACTACAGCAATGCAATATAAAGACTACAGTCGACTGCCAGCAGTCCACCGTAGTCTCAGGGACTACACCCAGTGGGTGCACTCAGCGTGCCCCCACTCGACCAAAAAACTTAACAGAAACACCCAGTGGGTGTACAGATTTAAAAGATCTTCGGAAAAGAGATTCTTCAGACAGCATACCCTAACAGAACAAGTAGTGAATCGACTGACCTGGACGTTACTCTGAAGAGCTGAACTCGCGTCATAAGCCGCTTGGCTGGCTTCTCGAACCACCTTGACCTGCTCCATCATGATGCCTGCCTGGCATATAGCTTCCTTAGCTGCACCCACTTGGTCCTCAGGGACGTGGTGTGTGGCGAAGAGCGAAGGCGGATTTACGGTCGACGTCAAGGGCCGCGCACTCGTCAGAGGATTGGCGAAAGTCACAGAAGCCCGGGTGGTGTTGCCATCGTCTCGAGCTACGGCCTCAGGCGCCGGAGTGGATTGTGGAGTCTTGCCAGCCAACGCTTTCCTGTTCCGCCTCACTCTCAGCGGCGCTTCGTCTTCGTCGTCAGGAAGGCTAATAACATGAGGAGGAGCTACGAGAAAAATTCAATCGACCAGAGTTATAAGAAATCGTCAGTCGATTCAAGGCAAAACATCAGTAATCATACCAGGGTTGGAAGTAACAGCATCTTCCATCTCTTGATCATCGTCCTTGGCGGAGATCTCAGAAGTAGCAGCACTGCAAATTTTGAAAGACCGTCAGTCGGCTCAGTGGATCGACCAAGGATCCGTCCACGGTCGACAAAGGAGAACAAGTTCTATCATTACCCAGAAATGGTGGGGATAGTCATCCTCATCTTGGGTAGAGCCTTGGGTGGCTTGGACGGCGCCGCGCGGGGGTGCTTGGGAGCTTTTTCAGTCGGCGCTGGAGAAGAGGTCCGAGGGCGCTTCGACGACTGCCCAACGGGAGCAGTCGCCTTACCACGTTCCCGCGTAGGGTCGTGTGTAAGCTTGGATCGCCTTTCCGAGCGGGGAGGTTCAGCTTCCTCCTCCCCCTCCTCTTCGCTGGGGTCAACGTCGTCGTCTCCCTCTCCTTCGCCGTCAGATTCCCACTCCCCTTGTTCGTCTCCGCTTTCGCCTCCGCTCGCCTCCCCTTCCTCGGCCTGCCCCTGTGCTCCGTTGGGTGTCGAGTACATCTCTGTAGTTGCCTGGAGAATAGCAGACAAGTCAAAAGTCAGTCGACCGATTCAAAGAGAGCAAATGAAGAAAGCAAGATCTCAGTCGGGAACACAAGGTCGGACCTGGTCCACGTCGTATGTACTATCAAGCGGGGAAACCCTCCTGGCTCCTCGGGGTTTGTCTTTGTTCCCTGTGATGCTCGACAGCCACCCTTCTAGCATCTCGTCGGTGACCTCCTCTGGGTGAACCCGAGTGGTGTCATCGAGACCTGAGTACAGCCACATAGGGTGGTCACGAGCCTGAAGAGGTTGGATGCGCCTCCGAAGGAAGACATCCAGCAAGTCCATGCCGGTCACGCCCTCTCGGACAAGTTGAACCACTCGACCAACCAGCTCCTTGACTTGCGCCTTTTCCTCCGGCAGCACTTTCAGAGAGGCAAGCTTTTGAGCTCGGTCCAGAAAGAAAGGGGGAAGACCAGTCGACTGCCCTGGGGTCACCTGGTCTTGGCAATAAACCAGGTCGACTGCCAACCATGGACCGACTCGGGAAAAGTGATAGACGGGAAAGAACTTTTACCCCTCATCTGGATCGCCAGGCCCCCGCATAGCTGGATCACTTGCGTCCATTCGTCACTCGACTTGGCTTTCTTTACCGATTGGGAACGGCAGGTGAAGATGTGTTTAAAGAGTTCCCAATGAGGGCGGCAACCCAAGAAACTTTCGCACAAGGAAACGAAAGCCGCAAGATACACGATGGAATTGGGAGTGAAATGGTGGAGCTGCGCTCCGAAGAAGTTCAAAAAGCTCCGGAAAAAAGGATGAGGAGGTAGAGAAAATCCGCGATCGATATGGGTGGCGAGGAGGACGCACTCACCGTCACGAGGTTGGGGTTCGACTTCTCCCCCCGGGAGACGCGCAGCTTCATGGGGAATGACTCCCCCCTCGACCATGTCGTCAAGAACTTCCTGCCGAATCACCAAGGGCATCCAGTCGCCCTGGATCCAATCCTGGGCAGTGCGGTCCTCGAGGAAGATCCGCCCCGAGCGGACTTCTTCCCCTTCCCCTGCACCGCCGCCTTCTTCGCGCGCTCCAAAGCCGACGTCTTGTCCTTCACCATCGTCGCCGGCGAGGCTCGAACGGACCTACGGCGCTAGGGTGAGAGCGGAGGTGGCAGAACCTTGCGGAGGGAGAAGGAAAGGCGAGAGCACACTGTTGGGGAGCCCCGAGCCGGCAACTTATAAGAAGCCGCTTCCGAGTGGCTGACCGGTAGGCCCAGGCGATCCCGTCAAATCCCGCAACAGGCGCGCGCGCGGTACATGGCGAAAAAGGTGGCGCGGAGATCGAGGAGCTTCCATCCTATCCCATCCGATTACTTCGGCCGCCCCTGTCCCGCTCGCTTCCCGAAATTCAAATCCCGCAAAATCCGCGGGCTGCAGAACAACTCATCAAACCGAAGAGCCCGCTCGTGCCGGCACTCGGTATTCCACAAGTAAGGAAATTCACTCAACGAGAGACCAAGAATGGATCAAGGTGACCGAAAGAAGTTGACAACGTCATCCGTGACGATTGATCCAGTACAAGACATTCGTATAACGCTAAGAACCAGTCGGAAGGACCCCCAACTCCTTCCCCACTCGAACCTCGATCCATTCGGGGGCTAATGATGAAGCTATGTACCTTGGGTAGGGGCATGGACCTGTCCTAAGAGCCCTACCCAAGGACATCCCTGGAAGAAGTCACCTTTCAATCGACTTGACGGTATCCCACTCGACGGATTCAAGACACTCGACCAGGAAGCTACCACTCGACTACGAAGCCAACCACTCGACTGACAGGAGATCTAAAGTCACTCCGCAAGCAAACGGTCGGCCATTAAGTAGTCTTTATGGTCATCATAGCATTTTAATAGGGACGTTACCAGTAACGCCCAGTCTTAATGTATTTTAACCCTGCATTACTGAGGACCGGAGGGGTCTGGCGAACTCTATATAAGCCACCCCCCTCCTCAGTAGCAGGGGTTGGCACCCCTGTAATTCATACACACATAACCCAGTCGACCGCCTCCGGGCACCGAGACGTAGGGCTGTTACTTCCTCCGCGAAGGGCCTGAACTCGTACATCCTGGTGTATTTACAACTTCTCCATAGCTGAGATCTAGCCTCTCCATACATACCCCCCTACCTCACTATCAAAGTTAGAACCATGACACAGACCAAACTGATAATTCGAAGAGACTTGCAAAGATAACCAATCATACATAAAAGAATTCAGAGAAGATTAAAATATTGTTCATATATAAACTTGATCATAAACCCACAATTCATCAGTCTCAACAAACACACCGCAAAACAAGATTACATTGAATAGATCTCCATGAGAGAGGGGGAGAACATTGTATTGAGATCCAAAAAGAGAGAAGAAGCCATCTAGCTAATAACTATGGACCCAAAGGTCTGAGGTAAACTACTCACACTTCATCGGAAGGGCTATGGTGTTGATGTAGAAGCCCTCCGTGATTTATGCCCCCTCCGGCGGAGCTCCAGAACAGGCCCCAAGATGGGATGTCGTGGATACAGAAAGTTACGGCGGTGGAATTAGGGTTTGGCTCCGTATCTGATTGTTTGGGGGTACGTAGGTATATATAGGAGGAAGGAGTACGTCGGTGGAGCAACAGGGGCCCCACAAGGGTGGAGGGCGCGCCTGGGGGGGGGGGGGTAGGCGTGCCCCCCTACCTCGTGGCTTCCCTGTTGGTTGCTTGACGTAGGGTCCAAGTCTCCTGGATCATGTTCGTTTCGAAAATCACGTTCCCGAAGGTTTCATTCCGTTTGGACTCCGTTTGATATTCCTTTTCTTCGAAACCCTAAAATAGGCAAAAAAAACAACAATTCTGGGCTGGGCCTCCGGTTAGTAGGTTAGTCCCGAAAATAATATAAAAGTGAATAATAAAGCCCAATAATGTCCAAAACAGAAGATAATATAGCATGGAGCAATCAAAAATTATAGATACGTTGGAGACATATCAAGTATCCCCAAGCTTAATTCCTGTTCGTCCTCGAGTACGTAAATGATAAAAACAGAATTTTTGATGTGGAATGCTACTTGGCATAATTTCAATGTAATTCTCTTAATTGTGGTATGAATATTCAGATCCGAAAGATTCAAGACAAAAGTTTAATATTGACACAGAAATAATAATACTTCAAGCATACTAACTAAGCAATTATGTCTCTTCAAAATAACATGGCCAAAGAAAGTTATCCCTACAAAATCATATAGTCTGGCTATGCTCCATGTTCACCACACAAAGTATTCAAATCATGCACAACCCCGATGACAAGCCAAGCAATTGTTTCATACTTTTGGTGTTCTCAAACTTTTTCAATCTTCATGCAATACATGAGTGTGAGCCATGGACATAGCACTTTAGGTGGAATAGAATGGTGGTTGTGGAGGAGACGAAAAAGGGAAGATAGTCTCACATCAACTAGGCGTATCAACGGGCTATGGAGATGCCCATCAATAAATATCAATGTGAGTGAGTAGGGATTGCCATGCAACGGATGCACTAGAGCTATAAGTATATGAAAGATCAACAAAAGGAACTAAGTGGGTGTGCATCCAACTCGCCTGCTCACGAAGACCTAGGGCATTTTGAGGAAGCCCATCATTGGAATATACAAGCCAAGTTCTATAATGAAAAATTCCCAGTAGTATATGAAAGTGATAACATAGGAGACTCTCTATCATGAAGATCATGGTGCTACTTTGAAGCACAAGTGTGGTAAAAGGATAGTAGCATTGTCCCTTCTCTCTTTCTCTCTCATATTTTTTTATTTGGGCCTTTTCTCTTTTTTATGGCCTCTTTTTTTATTTGGGCTTCTTTGGCCTCTTTATTATTATTATTATTATTTATTTTATTTTTTGTCTGGAGTCTCATCCCGACTTGTGGGGGAATCATAGTCTCCATCATCCTTTCCTCACTTGGGACAATGCTCTAAAAATGATGATCATCACACTTTTATTTACTTACAACTCAACAATTACAACTCAATACTTAGAACAAAATATGACGCTATGTGAATGCCTCCGGCGGTGTACCGGGATTTGCAATGAATGAAGAGTGAAATGTATGAAAGAATTATGAAGGGTGGCTTTGCCATAAATACAATGTCAACTACATGATCATGCAAAGCAATATGACAATGATGGAACATGTCATAGTAAACGGAACGGTGGAAAGTTGCATGGCAATATATCTCGGAATGGTTATGGAAATGCCATGATAGGTAGGTATTGTGGCTGTTTTGAGGAAGGTATATGGTGGGTGTATGATACCGATGAAAGGTGCGTGGTATTAGAGAGGCTAGCAATGGTGGAAGGGTGAGAGTGCGTATGATCCATGGACTCAACATTAGTCATAAAGAACTCATATACTTATTGCAAAAATCTACAAGTTATCAAAGCAAAGTATTACGCGCATACTCCTAGGGGGATAGATTGGTAGGAAAAGACCATCGCTCGTCCCCGACCGCCACTCATAAGGAAGACAATCAATAAATAAATCATGCTCCGACTTCATCACATAACGGTTCACCATACGTGCATGCTACGGGAATCACAAACTTTAACACAAGTATTTCTCAAATTCACAACTACTCAAATAGCATGACTCTAATATCACCATCTTCATATCTCAAAACAATTATCAAGTATCAAACTTTTCTTAGTATTCAACACACTCATAAGAGAATTTTATTATTAATCTTGAATGCCTAACATAATTAAAACAAATTACCATGCTGTTTTGTAGGACTCTCAAAATAATCAAAGTGAAGCATGAGAGAACAATAGTTTCTATAAAACAAATCCCCCGATGTGCTCTAAAACATATAAGTGAAGAACTAGAGCAAAAACTATATAACTCAAAAGATATAAGTGAAGCACATAGAGTATTCTAACAATTTCCGAATCATGTGTGTCTCTCTCAAAAAGTGTGTACAACAAGGATGATTGTGGAAAACTAACAAATAAAGACTCAAATAACCAAGCAAAATACATATCATGTGGTAAATAAAAATATAGCTCCAAGGAAAGTTACCGATGGAAGTAGACGAAAGAGGGGATGCCTTCCGGGGCATCCCCAAGCTTTGGCTTTTAGGTGTCCTCATATTATCTTGGAGGTACCATGGGCATCCCCAAGCTTAGGCTCTTGCCACTCCTTGTTCCATAATCCATCAAATCCTTACCCAAAACTTGAAAACTTCATAACACAAAACTTAAGGTAGAAAATCTCGTGAGCTTCGTTATTGAAAGAAAACAAAACACCACTTCAAGGTACTGTAATGAACTCATTATTTATTTATATTGGTGTTAAACCCACTGTATTCCAACTTCTCTATGGTTTATAAACTATTTTACTAGCCATAGATTCATCAAAATAAGCAAACAACACATGAAAAACAGAATCTGTCAAAAACAGAACAGTCTGTAGTAATCTGTAGCTAGCGCAAGATATGGAACCCCAAAAATTCTAAAATAAATTTCTGGACGTGAGGAATTTATCTATTAATCATCTGAAAAAGAATTAACTAAATAGAACTTTCCAAATAAAAATGGCAGCAGTTCTCGTGAGTGCTAAAGTTTCTGTTTTTTACAGCAAGATTAACAAGACTTTCCCCAAGTGTTCCCAACGGTTCTACTTGGCACAAACACTAATTAAACACAAACACAACCAAATAAGAGGCTAGATAAATTATTTATTACTAAACTTAAGCAAAAAGCAAGGAATAAAAATAAAATTGGGTTGCCTCCCAACAAGCGCTATCGTTTAACGCCCCTAGCTAGGCATAAAAAGCAAGGATAGATCTAGGTGTTGCCATTTTTGGTTTTAGGGAAGAAAAGAGCAAACTTGCTATCTACGGAATTAATATTTCTATTTTGATAAAGCACATGGATATTAATGGTAGAATAAATATTAAGTATGTTACGGAAATTTGTATCCAAGCTAGCCTTCATCTCTTTGATAGATTCATGGGGTGCCCAAATATGGTTTTCATCTTCTCATAAGTGTCTACGGCGTCCCCTTCAAGAAAGCCTTCTACAAATATAGAATCTAAGACATGCTTAAAAGAAGAAGGAAGGGCAATATAAAAGCTTTTTAAGTAAATTTCAATTTGGTATTGAGGCACATAGCTAGCCCTGATCCTTAATAGTCTATACCAAGCATCTTTCAAAGATTCATCAAGTAAATAACAAAAAATTCCGGAATCATCTTCATCAAAATTATTAAGATTCTCATTGATAACTCCAGTAGGTTTTTCCATAATATTCTTATTTATGAGCTTATCGAGAATAGAAGGGTTGTCCAAAGTACTAAAACTCGGGAGAGAACCCCCAACCCTTTTTGATTCAGACATGGTGAAAGAAAGGCGAGCGAGAAAAAGAGAGGGCAAATAAAATGGCAAGGGTGAAGTGGGGGAGAGGAAAACAAGAAGCAAATGGCAAATAATGTAATGTGGGAGATAAGGGTTTGTGATGGGTACTTGGTATGTTGACTTTTGCGTAGACCTCCCCGGCAACGGCGCCAGAAATCCTTCTTGCTACCTCTTGAGCATTGCGTTGGTTTTCCCTTGAATAGGAAAGGGTGATGTAGCAAAGTAGCATAAGTATTTCCCTCAGTTTTTGAGAACCAAGGTATCAATCCAGTAGGAGGCTACACGCGAGTCCCTCACACCTACACAAAACAAATAAATCCTCGCAACCAATGCGATAAGGGGTTGTCAATCCCTACACAATCACTTACAAGAGTGAGATATGATAGATATGATAAGATAATATTTTTGGTATTTTTATGATAAAGATTGTGATGCTCTCGATTCAACCGTACACTAATTATACACGCAAATGTGTCCGATCAAGATCAAGGACTCATGGGAAGATATCACAACACAACTCTAGACGCAAATTAAAATAATACAAGCTTTATATTACAAGCCAGGGGCCTCGAGGGCTCGAATACATAAGCTCGAATACATAAGAGTCAGCGGAAGCAACAATATCTAAGTACAGACATGAGTTAAACAAGTTTGCCTTAAGAAGGCTAGCACAAAAACAACATCGATCGAAAAGGCAAGGCCTCCTGCCTGGGAGCCTCCTAACTACTCCAAGTCGTCAGCGGCCGTCATGTAGTAGTAGGCACCCTCGGGGTAGCAGTAGTCATCAGTGGTGTCATCTGGCTCCTGAGATCCGTCATCTGGTCACTACAATCGGGTATGGGGGAAAAGAGGTAGCAAAGCAGCCGTGAGTACTCATCCAAAGTACTTGCAAGGCTTATGTCAGATCTAAACTAAGTATGCATCTGTATCAAAGGAAATGGGTTGTATCTGTGGACTAAACTGCAGAATGCCAGAATAGAGGAAAGGCTTAGTCCTATCGATGACTGCATCTTCTGGAAACCACCATCCTGCACCAACAGGAGGGAGTAGAGTAGCATAAAGTAAAGTAGCAGTAGTGTTATCAACCTCGGCCAGAGATCCTTTCTCGACTCCCTGCGAGAAAGCAATCCCAGAGCCATACTATCCAGTTCTCATCACAAACCATTTCTCATCTCAAGTATCCAGTTCTAGTTGTATCGATCGGGATACAACTCCAAGTGTCCGTTACCGTAGGACAGGCTATCGATAGATATTTTCTTCCCTGCAGGGGTGCACCAACTTACCCACCATGCTCGATTAACTCTGGCCGGACACACTTTCCTGGGTCATGCCCGGCCTCGGCCAAACAATACACCACAACCCGACCTAGGCTTAATAGAGAGGTCAACACGCCGGACTAGACCTATGCGCCCCAGGGGTCATGGGCCATCTCCCTGGGAACTCCTGCACGTTGCTTGGGCGGCCGGTGAGCAGACCTAGCTACCTCCTTCAAAAAGGGAGGTGCTTACACAGTCCAACCCGGCGCGCGCCGCTCAGTCGCTGACGTCTATTAAGCTTCGGTTGATGTATATGACGCAGAACACCCATACAATGCCCACGTGATGGTTAGTGCTATCAGGCCAAAGGCCCCTCGGATCAAATATCCAAATCGTAGTGGATTAGGAGCACGCGGTAACGAGCAGAGACTCATGATCGATGTGACCCCGTCGCCCCGTCTTGAGTGCTTGCGGCAAGGGCTAAGAATGCCCGACCACGCCTTGTAAGTATCTCGCGGGTACCTTCCAGGTCAACCTGACTCCACATCACTCGCTATTAAGCTTGTGCGGGTACCCCTCAGGGCCGACCCGTCTTTAGTAACATGGCTCAGTGCAAAGTCATAGTAACCATAGTAACTGTGTGTCTAACACCAAGGGGAAAACCCGAGGAATCACCCCGGGTGAATCCCACTTGATGTTATCATCAAGGTGAATGTAAGAGGATCCACCCTCGAGGTTCACATTTGATGGGTTGCATGACAGAGCCATAACAGAAGTGGTTACGGAGGAGATCACCATCGATGACCTCGACCGTATAGCTATACTACAGAGATCTCATCAGGAGTGATGTAAGAGGTTCCACCCTCGGCACTCGATGGTAACTCTGCAGAGTCATACAACTAGGGGGGTGATGTGCGGTGTCGGGGCCTGGACGCCGATCATGTTGATCGATTCATCGAACATAAAGCGGGGCAACTGGGACAAGGTGGGGGTCATTGATGGATCACTAACCAACCTATACTAAGCAGTTTTAGGATAAGCAAATAAGGTATGAAAGCAGATAACAGAAACAGGCTATGCATCAGAGTAGGATCATACATAAATCAGTAGAAGTTCTAATGCAAGCATGAGAGGGAAAGAAATGGGCGATATCGGAATGCTCAAGGGGGGTTTGCTTGCCTGGTTGCTCTGGCAAGGAGGGGTCGTCGGGGATGTAGTCATACTCAGTCGCATCAACGTCGGTCTCGGGGTCTACCGGAGAAGAAGAGGGGGGCGAAACAGTAATTACGGGGCAAACAAAGCATCACAAAATATAACAAAGCAAAACGCAGTGCCAGTGGTGACCTAATGCAGTGCTAGGTGATACTGGCGAAGGGGGGAAAACATCCGAGAAAGTATTCCCGGTGTTTTGTGTTTTCGGACAGATGAAACGGAGGGGGAAGGTTGCACGTTCGCTATTTCGGATTCGTCTTGGTGTTAGACACACAGTTTCGGATTCGTCTCGTCGTTCTGAGCAACTTTCATGTACAAAGTTTTTTGATCCGAGCTACGGTTTATTTTCTATGATTTTTTAAAGATTTAAAGGTTTTCTAAAATTTCTAGATTTAACTAAAAATAATAATAAACATAAAATGCTATGGGTACACAGAAGTGTACCCAGCATTTTATACAGTGGGTATGACAGGTGGGGTCCAAGGCCCTGTTGACCTGGTCAATGTTTGACCGGTCAACTACCACTATTCAGCGGGTCCCGGGTGTCACGGACACGGATTAAACTTTAACTATTTAAGGATAATTAGAGGTGGGGCCCATCAGTCATTGGGCCATTTGATTCATTAGGAGGGGGGTAGCATGCTAATTAACCGAAGCATGGGGCCGGCTGGGTTCGCGCGGGCGCAAGGCGCCGGCGGCCTCGCTCAACAGTGGCAAAGGGCGAGGAACATGGGGAGGCCACGGGCGGCGGCGACCCTGGTAGGCGCGGCCAGGCGCCGGCGGCGGCAGGAGGCGGTAGCGGGGCGCGCGCAGGGGCAGCCGCACAGCACGGGGATTGGCGTGGCCTTCGCGCCGGCAGCTGCGGCAGCAGCCGGCGGGAGCGGGCGGCGCGCGGCCAGTGTGCGCAGGGCGTGGCCCTGGGTCTCAGGGGAGCGGCCGGGGAGGGCCGCCATGGCGTAGGTGGGGGGGAGAGCGCAGGCAGGGGCGGGCAGTGACGACGGCAAGCGGGCGCTGGGAGGCTGCGGCGCGGCGCAGCGAAGAGTAGCAGCAGTTGGGCAACAGGAGACGCGAGCACAACGGCAAGGAGCAGCAGTTGGGCGCACTGGCGCACGTGCGTAGGCACAGCTGGGCATGCTAGGCACGGCCAGGAGCAGCAACAGTATGCGGGCGCGCGCGGACGTGGAGCTCTAGCGGCCATGGATGACGGAGGTCATGGGGCGGTCGCTACATCGACGAGAACTAGGGAAAAAGGCGGGGGATTGGTGCTGCTCACCGCGGGAGGGCCGATGGCGAGCTCGTACGAGGCCGGGGACGACCGGGCGCGACGACTTGTGGTGACGGGATGGCGGAGGCCGAGGGGGAGGGAGCCGCCCGATCCGGCGAAGGGGAGCTCTCAGGCTCGAACTGAAGGGGGAATCAACGCGGAGGACGACAGCAGTCCTCCTGGATGCCTCCGGGCGGCGCGGGGCGGCTGGTGGCCGGGGAATCGATGCGCAGACGGCGACGATGGCGCTCAGCCAATGTGGGGAAGATGGAGCGAGCGAGAGGAGGGAGAGAGCGCGTGAGTGGGCGAGTGGATGCGGTGGTAGGTGGGGGAGGGGAGACCGAGGCGTCGGAGTGCCCTTATCCCCTCACGCGTCGTTGCCGGCAATGGGGTCCGGCGGGAGCACGCGCTCGCTCGGTCGGCTTCCCTTGTAGCGAGGTGGAAGGCGACCGAGGGGGAGCTGGGCCAGCTGGTCCGGGTGGGCCGAGGCCCACTAGGACAGACAGGGGGCTTCCTCCCTTTTTGTATTTTATTGTCTCTAAGTTTTAGTTTTATTTTATTCTTAGTTTTATAAAATATATAACTAACTCCTAAATTAGCATTAGTAATTATGCCACTACCACAATTAGTTTGAGGTTTAAATAAAACAGTTTAGCATTTTTATAATTTTAAAAGCATTTAATAATTATTTTTAGCTACTGTTATACTCACAAAAGAGCATTAAAATACATTCCAAAAGTGTTGGGCCACCACCTTAAGTATTTATGGAATATTTTCCACAGTTAGAACATTTTATGTTACGTGTTTGAGAAATTTGAATTCTGGGCTTTCATTTGAATTTGAGTTTGAACTAAGATTTGGATCAAGGAAGGATTAGCAACTGTAATGTGATGACCTGGCATCATTAGCAGGGGATTACTGAGCTTGATTATTCGAGCGTTACAAATCTCCTCCACTACAAGAAATATCGTCCCGAGATTTAAGAGGTGGAGTAAGGAGAGAAGAGTTGGTTAAGAAATTCTAACGAGTCCTCCTTTTCATGTTGCTCTCATCGAAGAGGTTGATCCATAACATTGATGTCGTCATCTCGCTACAATAATAGGATTCTATAAGGGGTTATCCCATGAGTGAACACATCAGTATCTCTCGAGTTGAAATATGAAAAACATCGAGAGCAAAGTAAGATAGTACAATAAGAAATCCCAAGCAGATGGACAAGCGCTCGATGTATGAAACAGAGTGTGAAAGGGTTTCGGAGCAATGAGAATAATGTTGCCTCTAATACCAGAACAGATCACAAGAAGGTTGCTCGCAAATTACATACAAAGCCAAGCGCGAGGGATAACTTAGAAAACAGGGATGTATAGGAGAGTCAGGTTTCGATCCTGTGGAACTGTGGGTTATGGGCCCACAATGTGGGTTAAAAGTAGGAAGGGCGCTGATAGCAAGGCATGTCAGAGCATAGACTGTCAGTTATGTTGGCAACAACGTTGGTACCAAGGGCGAGGGACGAAGAGAACCATTTTCCTGCTCGTTGAACGAGGCGGGCCATTAGGCAAAGTTCTCATCCATCGGTGGCTACCGGAATGTCAACAACAATAGTAACAGGGTCTTTACTGACAGAGTTGTACATTGAGGTGTTGACCTAAGCAGGAAATTATCTCTACTGAGATAAGTTAGTTTACCGAAAAGGTTAAACGAAAGAATGGAAAGGAAAGTATGGTTAGTATATTAATCAGAACAATGGAAAGGAAAATGTGTTTAAACACATATTTCGGGGGGTATATCCTTCCCAAGGACAAGCTGAGCATGATATCCATGAGAGGATAGAAGTATAAAACCATTTAGGTAAGGGGAAAAATTTCATGACATTACCCATTCAACAGTGTTTGGATAATTGATAAAGAAAATTTAGTATTGTGCTTCAAATGTTCTTATTGAAGAACGGATTACCACAGACGGGCTTCGAGATAGCATTGACATGGTTTTCAAGCAAAGGTTAGACTTTGGATACTAAAAGGATCCATCGGAAACAACTTAGAAAATAAGTCATACAATTTCAGCAAGGAAAAGATGAGGGTGTGGCCGACGGGCTCAGCCACAATCCATCGACATGCCGAATAGGATGTATTTCCAAAATTATATGAACAAGTTTGTGTTGGAGAAGGCAAGAATGTTGTCGATGATAACATAAATCATCAAGGGGAAGGGTTGTATTTCTCATCATGAATTCGATTGATATCCTGGAAAAGCTCAGAATGTTGATGATGATCACGACACATTTTGTCGGCGTTCTGGGAACGGGGGTCCCCAGACTTGCCTGCCTGCGGCCTGCGGCGTGGCTCAAAGGGGGGCCCAGCACGGCCCATCTTCATCAACACAGACCCAAGACCCTCGCCAGGGGCCAAGCCTCGCGGGGCGGATGACACGGAGCTTCCTCAGGCACGGCCTCATCAGGCTGGCTCGCGGGGAGGCGGAGAGATCAAGGCGGGGTACCTCACGAGGTGCCCGTGACGCAAGCCATGACGACCAAGGGCGCCAGGCGAGTGCCAGCCCACGTAGTGTCCTCCTTTCCTCTTTGGTGCAAAGGGGGCAATCGCAGCCGCGGAGTACCGAGGCATCAGGCAAAGGTTGCCATTTTGGTGCAACAAGACCAAGATCAGGAGGACTGCAAGACGGAGGTCATCGTGGAGCCCAAGACGGCATCACCACCAGAGCTTTGCGCAGGCGAAGACTACTTTTGTCAGGGTAGCTAGTACTAGCTGTCCCCCTTCAAATTAGCCCGCCATTGTTGGCTCCCTTCCCGCTCGATATTTGGGAAGAGGACCAAGGCCTCTATAAATAGGACCAGCCACCCACAAAAGAAGGAAAAAGGGAAAAAAGGTTCGATAGAGAGGTTCAAGAGGAGAGGCAAAGGAAGGAAGGCTAAAGAAGAGAGGTTCGATAGGAGGGGTTTTTTCGATCAGAGAGAGAGAGAGAGAGAAGGGTGGCTGAACTCCTCCCAGCAGTTCATCGCGCTAGCCAAGGACAGACCCTCGCGAGGCTGTTCTTCCTTGTATCATTCATCATCATCAGCCCAAGAGGCAATCCACCACGCCACACACTGGAGTAGGGTATTACACCACAACGGTGGCCCGAACCAGTATAAACCCTGTGTCCCTCGTGTTGTTCTTTCCATAGCTTAGATCTTAGCGAGGCGGAGGGGTGCAGGTAGGTAGGAAGCGAAATCTCCGCGCGCACCCCAGTGTTCGAACCTCAAGGGTCTGCCGGAACCCGAAATCCGACATCTGGCGCGCCAGGTAGGGGTGCACCGGAATTCGTCTTCCACCACGCCGTTCTCCTCCGACCATCGCACCCATGTCTGATGCTCGTCGGGCCCGCGCCGAGCGCTGGGCCGCTCTCGCTTCCCGCGTTGCCCAGACGGCTCCTGTCGGCGGGCGTCCTCACCGTTCCCCGTCACCTGCCATCAACGCCGCCACCGGCCCGGCGGGGGACGAGCAGCAAGCATCGTCTCAGCATCCGTCCGTGCGGCAAGACGGTCGCACCGCAACTCCATCGCTCCCCCCAGCTGGTTCTTCGTCCCGCGCGCTCCGCGCACACATGGAGGCTCGAGCTGCACTCATCGCGGCAAACGAGCTCCTGCGCTACCGCCCCGTCGACGACGTCTACGAAGAATGGCTCGACCGCATCGCCGAGCTCGTCCGCGCCGCAGGGGGCTCTCCTGCGCCGTCCATTCCGCTGCACCGAACCCCGCCCCGCGCGGGCGACGAAGCTCCGGCGGCGCCCCGGCCGCCTCCTCCTCAAGAAGGCGCAATGGCTCCAAGGCGCGTGGCCCCTGGGCGGAACCCGCTCCGTCAAGTGCCAGCGCAGCAAGAGCAGAGCTGCCAGGAAGTCCCTCGCCCGCAAGAAGCCGCCCGAGCGCTCCCTGCTCCAGCACGTCGCGACCATGCTCCCGCTCCCGCATGTCAAGACCCAGCTGCAGCGCGTGGGGACATGCAAGACCAAGCTCTCCGTCACCAAGGGCCCCCCATGGCCACAGCAGGCTGCCGTGCCTTCACCGCTGAGCTACGCAGTGTCGCGTGGCCCGGCAAGTTCAAGCCAGACCTGCCTCCTCGCTATGACGACACGGCTGACCCTGCGGAGTTCCTCCAGCTCTACGAGCTGGGCATCGAAGCTGCCAACGAAGATGAGAAGGTCATGGCGAACTGGTTTCCCATGGCGCTCAAGGACGGGGCCCGCACCTGGCTCCTGAACCTGGCTCCAGGCACGATCTTCTCCTGGGACGAGATGCGCACCCGCTTCATCGCCAACTTCCAAGGTACTCGCGACCGGCCACCCGCCGTGAGCGACATGCGCCGCATCAAGCAACAACCCGGGGAGACCCTGCAGAAGTACATCCAGCGCTTCAACAACGCACGCCTCAAGATTCTCAGGGTGACTGAGGAGGCCATCATCTCAGCCTTCTCCAATGGCGTGCGCGATGTCAAGATGAAGGAGGAGCTGGCGATGCATGAAGACCTGTGCACTTCTTTGGAGCTGTTCAACTTGGCAACCAAGTGCGCCAGGCCTGAGGAAGGGTGTCTCTCCCTCCTCGAGCTGCCTGCCGCGGACCCAGAAGAGAAGAAGCCCAAGGCCAAGGATGTGAAGCGCAAGGGGGCTGCCGTGCTCGCGGCAGAACCAAACACCAAGCGGGGTAGAGATCAGCCCGAGCCTTCCATGGGCAGCCGGTACTGCGTGTACCACGACCTCCACACCCACAACACCAACAAATGTCAAGAGCTCCGAGCCGTGCGAGAAGGAAGGATCGGCCGTCGCCCCGACCGCGGTGACCGGGGCTACGGTCGAGGAGGAGGAAGGAACGCAGGACGCTGGGAAGACCGTGGCCCGCGCCAAGGGTGGCGCGATCAACCTCACGAGGATCGCTGGCAAGACCCACCTCGCGAGGGAGACTGGAGGGGTCGGCCTCGCGAGGATCGCCCGCAAGGCAACGCAGGCCTCCCTCCGCTGTCGCCGCAACCAAGGAGAAACGAGGACCGCCACCAGGACGAGGAGGCTGGGGGCTTCCAGGAGTCGCGCGCGATCGCCTGCATCCTGGGAGGGGCTCAAGCCCCAGCCTCTCAACGCATCTTCAAGCAGTTCGCCCGCGAAGTGAATGCAGTCCTTCCCAGGCTTGAAGCCACGCGCCCTCTCAGGTGGTCGGCGTGCGCCATCACGTTGAGCTCAGCAGATCAGCTCAAGTGTGCGGCTACAGCCGGAGTCCTCCCAATGCTTTGTTCCCCAATCATCAGCAACGTGGTGGTCACCAGGACCCTCATCGATGGCGGGGCGGGGCTCAACGTCCTGTCCGTGGAAACATTCAACAATCTCCAAGTGCCCTACAGCCAGCTTCAGCCAACCAAGCCTTTCTCCGGAGTCACCTATGGCTCCATGGTCCCGATTGGGCAGGTCCGCCTCCCTGTCACCTTCGGGGCACGCGACAACTACCGCACCGAGCTCATCGACTTCAACGTTGCTCATGTTCGCCTGCCGTACAACGCCATCCTCGGGTACCCAGCGCTGGCCAAGTTCATGGCCGTAACCCACCACGGCTACAACGTCCTCAAGATGCCAGGGAGTGGCGGAGTTATCACGGTGCCCTGTGAAGAGAAGGATGTGGTGTGTTCCCTGGAACGAGCCTTTCAGGCCGCGTCACTGGAAGACCCGGATCGCGGAAGCAGGAGGCTTCCCGAGAACACCCCCAAGAAGAAGAAGACATTGTCCGGCCCGGCTCCTCAGGAGGCAGGCCCCTCAGGGCCCGTGCCTGCCCAAGGGGGACCTCCTTCCATCGCATAGGAAAGCACGCCCGGCGCCCTCCTCAGGCAGGGCTCGGGGGCTCTCCCCTGGAGGGCCGCCGACCTGGCTAGGGTCACGAGGGAGGCGCTTGGGCACCACATGGAGGCGTGTTTCGAAGCACGTTTCCCTCAAGGAGTAAGGCAAGGAGAGCCAGACCCTCAGGAGTTCGTCAGCAAGGCCATTCAGGAGCTACAGGAGTCAAGAGTCATGAAAGGCGGCCGCCGTCTACCAGTAGTGGCCCCCCATCCAGGCGAGGATGGTGGGCTGCGCGTCTGCATCGACATACCAGGGCTCAACCGAGTCGCCTCCCTGGAGCGCCTCTGGCCCTCATGAGTGGGGCGCTGCAGAGGTCCACCCCACAGCTACGTTCGCATGCCTTACGGCTTGCCGAACATGGCTGCCACGTACCAGCGCCTCATAAGGGGCATCATGGAGGCACAAGAGGCCAGGCGTTCCGCGGCCCTGGCGGAGATGGAGATGGTCCGCGGGGAGCCGCCAGCACCTCCGGAGCCTCCCGAGGCCCCCGGGCCTGGGGGCTCGTGAGGATCGGCTTCCGCAGCCCACCGAGTCTGCTACACCAACACCATTTCGTCCTCAATGTCATCAGGTGACATCTTTTAAGTTTGACTTCCAGCTGGGAGCACCCCCCAGGGCTGCATTATTCCCAGGCCACGTGGGTCCATCCCCGCGGCATGTATCCCTTTTATTTCATGTTGTTAGCTTACCTTATTGGGGGCGCCCCTCGGGCTGCATGATCCCCATGTCGCTTGGGCCAGACCCAGCGGCATGTATCCCATTTGCATTTATTCCCGGTTATGCGTTATACCCACCATGCTAGATTATTTGATGCCAGTCCACGGCACCTCTTCTTCTCCATGCCGACCACTTGCATGTTAAAGGGGGGGTACCTGAGCATCGCGACTCAGGGCTCTTACTGGCTCTCCAGCCCTCACCCTCTGGCCTTGTCCACGGCATCGTGACCTGGCATACCAGCGACGGCTGAGACCAGCTCGAGGGTCGGGACCCGAGGACGTAGAGTGCCGACATCTAACCAAATTTGCAGGGACACATCACAAGATAAGGCCCAGTGCCAGGTGCAACCCGCCTAGAGGTAGGGCCCCGTGAGTCCCGCGCTGGCTCACGGGTGCCCAGATACACCTCGCTAGGCCCTACCATGCCAGCCACGTGTCAGGGCGGGGTTGTACATGCCCCGGGGGCTCCTCCCAGAGGGGGGCCCCCTCCCACGTACCATGCTCCGTGCTGGCTGACGACACTACCGAGGAGCGGCTATGCCCGTACATATACGGAAGCGTTATGCTCCGCGCTGGTGATAAACAACTAAGGGTGGCCTCCAGGCCGCATCAACCTCAGGGAGCCCAGAGCTCAGTGTCTAGCCTCATCGTAACGCCTCCCCTCGGGAGTGCCGCGCGAGGGGGCTGGGCACGGGGGCTGCGCCTGGGTCACTGAAAGCACAAGTGCTCCCTAGGTGGTTTTGATAATTGATGACAACATATCTCTTGTTGGACTAACATTTCGATCTAGCATGTTTTAGATAAGTTCAACAATGGAGTGGCATGGACTAAAGGTTGTGGGAACTCCTTCAAGATGCTAAGGACAAAGGATTGGCTAAAGCTTCAAGCTCAAGACTCCTCATTTTACATTTTAGTGATCCAAGATCACATTGAGTCTTTAGGAAAAGCCAATACTATCAAGGAGGGATGAGGTGTTGCTTAATGAGCCTCTTGCTTCATGTGCTTAGTGATATGCTCCAAAACCCTCAGCTACTTTCCCACTTCCACATATGACCTAAACCCTAAGCCAAACTCGGTCCTACCAATTCTTCCTATCCGGCGCCACTGAGTTCCACTTGTCATAAGCCACTGCCAAACCCTAATCAGTTTGGTCTCACCGATGGGATCTCGGTCTCACCAAGATGGGCTTGCAAACTCTCTGTTACCCATTGCAATATTCTCGGTCCCACCGAGATATGAAATCGGTTCCACCGAGTTTGCTTGGCCAAATCTCAGTTTCACTTATTACCCAAATCGGTCCCACCGAGTTTGAGCAATCGGTCAAACCGAGTTTTGGATTTACCCTAACCCTAGCACATCGGTCCCACCGAGTTGATCCAGTCGGTCCCACCGAAATCCCTAACGGTCACTAGGTTTACATTTTCGGTCCGATCGAGTTCGCTGATTCGGTCCCACCGAGATTGGAAAACTGTGTGTAACGGTTGGATTTTGTGTGGAGGCTATATATACCCCTCCACCTCCTCTTCATTAGAGGAGAGAGCCATCAGAACACATACACCATTCCAACTCGTATGTTCTGAGAGAGAACCACCTACTCATGTGTTGAGACCAAGACATTCCATTCCTACCATATGAATCTTGATCTCTAGCCTTCCCAAGTTGCTTTCCACTCAAATCTTCTTTCCACCAAATCCAAATCCTATGAGAGAGAGTTGAGTGTTGGGGAGACTATCATTTGAAGCACAAGAGCAAGGAGTTCATTACCTACACACCATTTGTTACTTCTTGGAGAGTGGTGTCTCCTAGATTGGCTAGGTGTCACTTGGGAGCCTCCGACAAGATTGTGGAGTTGAACCAAGGAGTTTGTAAGGGCAAGGAGATCGCCTACTTCGTGAAGATCTACCGCTAGTGAGGCAAGTCCTGTGTGGGCGATGGCCATGGTGGGATAGACAAGGTTGCTCCTTCGTGGACCCTTTGTGGGTGGTTGCTTCTTCGTGGACCCTTCGTGGGTGGAGCCCTGTGTGGACTCACGCAACCATTACCCTTGGGTGGAGCCCTGTGTGGACTCGCGCAACCGTTACCCTTCGTGGGTTGAAGTCTCCATCAACGTGGATGTAGGATAGCACCACCTATCTGAACCACGGGAAAAACATCCGTGTCTCCAATTGCGTTTGAATTCTCCAAACCCTTCTCTTTACATTCTTGCAAGTTGCATGCTTTACATTCCGCTGCTCATATACTCTTTGCAGGCTTGCTTGATATGTATTGTATGTGTTGAAATTGTGCCTAAACTCCACTTAAACCAAAAAGCCTAAAAATTGCAACTTTAGCATTAAGTGTCTAATCACCCCCCCTCTAGACACATCTACTTCTTGATCCTACAAGTGGTATCAGAGCCAGGTTTCCATTGCCTTGGTTTAATCACCATTGGAGGAAGATGGATGTGTCTACTCTAGGGAGTCTTAGACATAGAGTGCCTATTCTTGATGGAAAGTATTTTCATGAGTGGAAAAATGAGATGCTTGTAATCTTCAATCAATATCATTTGAACAAGTATATTGCTAGCTCTTGTGCACTTCATATTGATCCTTTGCATCCTACCCTAGATGAAGATATTGACATGATTCGCAATCTTAGAACTATTGAGCTCATCATTAGAGGATTGCCCAAAAACTTGATTGCTAGTTTGCCTACTCAAAGTTGTGCCTATACTATATGGAAATTTCTTGAGGAACGATTTCCCGATCATTCCTTGAAAACTTTGGATGAAATTTTCCATAAATCTATTTCCTTGAGTAAGATGAATTCTAGTGATCCTAGTTTTGGTAAATGTCTACTTGAACTTACCAATCTTAAGCATGCTAAAGGAGATGTTGGAATCATTAATGATATCATATTCAAAGCTATAAGAATTCATAAAAGTGACCACCTTGATGATCATTTATCTAATGAATTACCCTCTCTAGGAAATGATGAGTCACAAGATCATGATGAACATGAATATTATGATGATGATGATAGTGACTTCGATCTTGATGATGCAATGAGACATTTTGGTCTTATGGCAAATCTTCGGGGATATGAATCAGGAGGAAAGGAATGGGTTCTTGATAGTGGATGTACTGATCATATGACCGGAGATGAAGAGATGTTTTGTGAGATTGCTGAAAATGACGGCCCTCGAAAATATGTCACCTTTGGTGATAATTCAAAGGGTAAAGTGGTTGGCCTTGGTAAGGTGGCCATCTCACATGATAGTTCCATTCAAAATGTCATGCTCATTGAATCTCTTGGCTACAACTTACTTTCAGTATCTAGACTTGCTGATTTCGGTTTGAATGTCCTATTTACTGAGGTAGATTGCCAAGTATTTCGTCGAGACAATCATAAAATGGTCTTTACGGGTACGCGTAGAGGAGATCTTTACATTGTCGATTTCTCTAAAAAGGCACAACCTAAAACTTGCTTTGTTGCTAAATCCTCAAAAGGTTGGTTGTGGCATAGACGACTAGGTCACGTTGGCATGAGAAACCTTGACAAGCTTATTAAAGGAAATCATATCCTTGGAGTTAATGATGTCATATTTGATAAGGATAGACTTTGCAGTGCTTGTCAAGCAGGTAAACAGGTTGGAGGAAGACATCCCGTGAAGAACATCATGACCACAAGGAGGCCACTCGAGGTACTTCACATGGATCTTTTTGGTCCCAACCCCTACAAGAGTCTCGGTGGAAATTCTTTTGGTCTCGTTATAGTTGATGACTTTTGAAGATTTACGTGGGTGTTCTTTCTTAATGACAAGTCGCAGGTCCAGAAGATCTTCAGAAACTTCGCTAGGAATGCCCAAAATCAGTTTGATGTGAAGATCAAGAAGGTTCGGAGTGACAACGGAACGGAGTTCAAGAACGCAAATGTGGACACCTTTCTTGACGAAGAAGGGATTTCACACGAGTTCTCGGCTACGTACACACCTCAACAAAATGGAGTTGTTGAGAGGAAGAACCGGACGCTCATCGAAATGGCAAGAAAGATGCTTGATGAATACAAGATGCCAAAGCACTTTTGGGCAGAAGCGGTTGAGACAGCTTGTCACGCAACAAATCGCTTATATCTTCACAAGCTACTCGGCAAGACGGCATACGAGCTTCTCATCGGTAACAAACCCCAAGTTGGATACTTTCGAGTATTCGGCTCAAAGTGCTACATTCTTGATAAGCATCGTCGTTCAAAGTTTGCTCCTAAATCTCATGAATGTTTTCTACTTGGTTATGGCTCAAACTCTCACACTTACCGTGTCTACAACAATTTCACCCGAAAGGTTGAAGAGACGGTAGATGTGAAGTTTGATGAATCTAATGGCTCGCAAGTAGAGCAATTGCCAATTGATGTAGGAGACAAAGACTCTTCAGAAGCAATTCAAGACTTGTCCATTGGCAAAATTCGTCCAACGGAGGTGAAGGAGAGTACTTCATCCGTCCAAGTGGAAGCTTCTACTTCACGACAAGGTGAACCAAGAATCGACACGGAAGCATCCACAAGTGGGACACACCAAGATGAAGAAAACGAGGAAGTACGTCAAGATGAACATCAACAACCTCCTTCTCCACCACGACAAGAGAACGACGACGTCAACAATGAAGAAGGCCAAGAAGAAGAACAAGATGAAGAAGATGTTCAACGAAGACCCAAGCAAAAGCTCTCACGAGTTCGAGCAAGAATTGCCAAAGATCATCCCGTCGAGCAAATTCTCAGTGATATACAAACCGGGAGAATCACTCGCTCAAAAACTTGTTTAGCTAACTTTTGTGAAAACTATTCATTCATCTCTAGCATTGAACCTATGAAGGTTGAAGAAGCATTGGAAGATCCAGATTGGATAAACGCTATGCATGAAGAGCTACATAATTTTGAGAGAAACCAAGTTTGGACATTGGTCGAGAAGCCTGACAAAAATCACAACATCATTGGTACCAAATGGGTGTTTCGCAACAAGCAAGATGAAGATGGACAAGTGGTTCGCAACAAAGCACGTCTCGTCGCCCAAGGGTACACACAAGTCGAAGGTATGGACTATGGTGAGACGTATGCTCCCGTTGCTAGAATTGAGTCCATTCGCATCTTACTTGCCTATGCTAATCACCATAATATCACCTTGTGCCAAATGGACATTAAAAGTGCTTTTCTAAATGGTGAAATAGAGGAGGAAGTTTATGTCAAACAACCTCCCGGCTTTATCAATCCTAAGAAACCAAATCATGTTTACAAACTTCACAAAGCTCTTTATGGTCTTAAACAAGCTCCTAGAGCATGGTATAAATGCTTGACCAAGTTCCTTACTACAAGTGGTTTTGAAATTGGTAAAATTGATTCTACTCTTTTTACTAAAAGGGTTAATGGAGAACTATTTGTATGCCAAATTTATGTTGATGATATCATATTTGGTTCAACTAACCCTCTCTTTAGTGAAAAATTTGGAAAACTAATCTCAGAGAAGTTTGAGATGTCTATGATGAGTGAACTCAAATTCTTTCTCGGGTTGCAAATCAAGCAAACTAAGGAAGGTACATTTGTCTCTCAAACAAAGTACACCAAGGACTTATTCAAGAAGTTCAATATGCAAGAATGCAAAGGTATGTCTACACCCATGCCTACTAGTGGACATAATGATTTGACCAAAGATGGTGAACCTGTTGATCAAAAGGTTTATCGCTCTATGATTGGTTCATTGTTATACCTTTGTGCTTCACATCCCGATATTATGCTAAGTGTGTGCATGTGTGCACGATATCAAGCTGCTCCTAAAGATTGTCATCTTAAGGCTGTGAAAAGGATAGTGAGATATTTAATCCATACACCAAATTTTGGCATTTGGTATCCTAAGAGGTCTTCTTTTGATCTTGTTGGCTATTCCGACTCGGATTATGCCGGAGACAAGGTTGATAGAAAGTCCACTTCGGGTACTTGTCAATTTCTTGGCAGATCTCTTGTGTCTTGGTCTTCCAAGAAACAAAACTCGGTATCCTTATCCACCACCGAAGCAGAATACATTGCCGCTGGTTCATGTTGCGCTCAATTACTTTGGATGACCCAAACTCTTAAAGATTATGGGATTTATGTGAAACATGTTCCACTGCTTTGTGACAATGAAAGTGCTATCAAAATTGGTCATAATCCTGTACAACATTCTCGAACTAAGCATATTGAAGTTCGTCATCATTTCATTCGAGATCATGTTGCTAAGGGTGACATCAATCTTAAGCATGTTCGCACCGATAAGCAATTAGCGGATATATTCACTAAACTGCTTGATGAGAAAGTGTTTTGCAGGTTGAGAGGAGAATTGAACATCATTGATGCTTCGAACTTGGAGTTGAAACTCCATTGGATACATGCAAGACATGAGCTTATGACTAATCCATGATATATCTCTTATGATAACTATCTTATGTCTTGGATATATTTGCACCTTGCATGTTGTCTAGCCCATGTAGGTGCTTGGTTGAATCTAATTCCATGAGATTGCGACTCACTCATATCTTGAGCAATCTCTACATCACCAAGACTCTACACAATAGTGATTGAAGACAAGGAAGCACAAAACCATTCAAACATATCCTTTGACAAATTCTATATTAAGCTTCATGATTGTCATTTTTGGATACACAAGTGCTTTTCCTTGCAAGAACTAACCCATGTAGGTAGATGAACTCAAACTCCAAATGGTGCTCCCAACTCTCGATGAGCTACATCAACCTTGAGCACCCACACAAGTTCAACTACATGAGCAAAAACCACATCACCACCCAAGGTATGTTATTCCATCTTAGAGAAGCTTTACTCCAAGACATGAGTCAAAGCAACTCAACAAGATGTGAATACATCAAGATGCTTAAACGAAAAATGGTAACCCCATTTTGAGCTTAAACGATGAGTATGACCTATGATCAAGTGTTCTCACTTGACTCCTAAGTCAATATACTCTAACATAGGTGACTATGTCACCGCCCAATTCTAGATGAAGTTCTCTTGTGTTCTTTTCTGAGTTATTGCATTTGTCCCTTGCATATTTGTTTCTTTCTTTTTCAATCAAAAAAAACAAAAAAACTTCATCTAGAAACTTTCACTCTTTTCTTTTTGATTTTTGCTCTGCATAAGTCTGCATCAAATTCATTGCAAATCTTTGTGAGATCTTACTTGACTAGTGAGCTGAGGTGACAAGTGTTTTTCTCTATGATGAACTCGGTTTCACCGAATCATTTTCGGTCCTACCGAAACATGCCACTCGGTGCCACCGATTTCGCAACAGAAAAAACAGTTTGCCACATATTCTATATTTCTTCTAATCCAGCTCCACTCAATGAATCTTGTCCTCTACGAGCATCACAGTTTTATTCACTGCTTTGTGCTGAATCTCAAGGACCAAACCTATTCGACGGATTCCAGGACAAACCTTCTTGGAAATTGATGTCAAAGGGGGAGAGAGAGATCACATCAAAGCTTATCATCAGGGAGAGAGAGAGATCTACAAAGGAGAAAGTACTAAGGGGGAGAGAATACTCAAGGATCCCAAATATTAAGGGGGAGAAAGAAATCTCCAAGGGGAGAGAATACTCAAGGATCCCAGATGCTTGATGTTCAATAGGAGAGATGTCACATGTCTTTTTGGGGGAAAGACATGTTCATATGTATTTGCATTAAGTTCTATCCATTTGTATCTTTCAGCTCTGATTTTCTGTTCCCTATCTTCTCCCAATATCCCATGTAAGATTCAGGGGGAGCAAGATACCTAAGGGAAAGAAATTCCGTCAAATTCATTGCATATCTTTATTCTTGGGGACATGTTGAATTCTATGTGGTACCTTGTACTCACTCTCTACATGTCATCCCAGTCTTGGTATTCTTGTGGCTTCTTTTGTTTGCTCTGGCTAGTGGATGTACCTGTGTTATCTAACCTTGTTTGTGCAGGTTCATTCCATCCTAAACCAACTCAAGACCACAAGGTAAGTATATGCATCAAAATCATGAGTATGAGGAGTTCTTGCTTATGTACATACTGTTTGCAAGAAGGACTCATGAGCATGAAGGTATTTTCCTTGATAATCTTTTGCTCTGATGCATATGGCCAAAATGCATGTAACACTTTGCCCACTCTGTCATGGTTATGCTCTCACATGCCTCTCTATTTCATATTTACATGAGTGCATACATGTAGGGGGAGCCTATGCTTGTTACATGTTCTTCCAAAGCTTTACTTGCTGTTCTTTATATCTTTATCTAAAGCTTTGATGTATGTTGCCATCAATTACCAAAAAGGGGGAGATTGAAAGCACAAGTGCTCCCTAGGTGGTTTTGATAATTGATGACAACATATCTCTTATTGGACTAACATTTCGATCTAGCATGTTTCAGATAAGTTCAACAATGGAGTGGCATGGACTAAAGGTTGTGGGAACTCCTTCAAGATGCTAAGGACAAAGGATTGGCTAAAGCTTCAAGCTCAAGACTCCTCATTTTACATTTTAGTGATCCAAGATCACATTGAGTCTTTAGGAAAAGCCAATACTATCAAGGAGGGATGAGGTGTTGCTTAATGAGCCTCTTGCTTCATGTGCTTAGTGATATGCTCCAAAACCCTCAGCTACTTTCCCACTTCCACATATGACCTAAACCCTAAGCCAAACTCGGTCCTACCGATTCTTCCTATCCGGCGCCACCGAGTTCCACTTGTCATAAGCCACTGCCAAATCCGAATCAGTTCGGTCTCACCGATGGGATCTCGGTCTCACCGAGATGGGCTTGCAAACTCTCTGTTACCCATTGCAATATTCTCGGTCCCACCGAGATATGCAATCGGTTCCACCGAGTTTGCTTGGCCAAATCTCAGTTTCACTTATTACCCAAATCGGTCCCACCGAGTTTGCGTAATCGGTCAAACCGAGTTTTGGATTTACCCTAACCCTAGCACATCGGTCCCACCGAGTTGATCCAGTCGGTCCCACCGAAATCCCTAACGGTCACTAGGTTTACATTTTCGGTCCGACCGAGTTCGCTTATTCGGTCCCACCGAGATTGGAAAACTGTGTGTAACGGTTGGATTTTGTGTGGAGGCTATATATACCCCTCCACCTCCTCTTCATTAGAGGAGAGAGCCATCAGAACACATACACCATTCCAACTCGTATGTTCTGAGAGAGAACCACCTACTCATGTGTTGAGACCAAGACATTCCATTCCTACCATATGAATCTTGATCTCTAGCCTTCCCAAGTTGCTTTCCACTCAAATCTTCTTTCCACCAAATCCAAATCCTATGAGAGAGAGTTGAGTGTTGGGGAGACTATCATTTGAAGCACAAGAGCAAGGAGTTCATTACCTACACACCATTTGTTACTCTTGGAGAGTGGTGTCTCCTAGATTGGCTAGGTGTCACTTGGGAGCCTCCAACAAGATTGTGGAGTTGAACCAAGGAGTTTGTAAGGGCAAGGAGATCGCCTACTTCATGAAGATCTACCGCTAGTGAGGCAAGTCCTGTGTGGGCGATGGCCATGGTGGGATAGACAAGGTTGCTTCTTCATGGACCCTTTGTGGGTGGTTGCTTCTTCGTGGACCCTTCGTGGGTGGAGCCCTCTGTGGACTCGCGCAACCATTACCCTTGGGTGGAGCCCTGTGTGGACTCGCGCAACCGTTACCCTTCGTGGGTTGAAGTCTCCATCAACGTGGATGTAGGATAGCACCACCTATCCGAACCACGGGAAAAACATCCGTGTCTCCAATTGCGTTTGAATTCTCCAAACCCTTCTCTTTACATTCTTGCAAGTTGCATGCTTTACATTCCGCTGCTCATATACTCTTTGCATGCTTGCTTGATATGTATTGTGTGTGTTGAAATTGTGCCTAAACTCCACTTAAACCAAAAAGCCTAAAAATTGCAACTTTAGCATTAAGTGTCTAATCACCCCCCCTCTAGACACATCTACTTCTTGATCCTACAGTCACGCCCAGACGCATGCCGCCCAGCCCCCCCCCCCTGGGGGCCTGGTTCGTCGCGCATCTCTCCCCGAGCGGAGCCAAGGTACGAAGGCCGTTTGAGCGTCAAGGGGGACTCCTGAGCATCGCGACTCAGGATCCTAACTGGTCACGTAGCCCCTCACTCCTTAGTTCCGAAAGGCTAACGCTGGGTGAGGTATGCGTGCGGCCGGACTCTGCAGACGTAGAACGGTAGATCCACCCACATCACACCTCCCTACTTGCTGTTCGTGCGCCAAGGGGGACTCCTGAGCATCGCGACTCAGGAGCCTAACTTGTCACGTAGCCCCTCGCTCCTTGGCCCCGTCCTGGTTTCCGGTCGGGACTAACGCTGGGTGAGGTACGCGCGGGGCCGGGCTCTGCCGGCGTAAAACATAAGCTAGTAGGAAGGAAGAGCGCAAATTTCGAGGAATTCAAAAGCAAACATTACAGTCCACACTGTTATCCCAATACCAAACGCAAGTTTAAACGCCTCCCCGAGGCATGATACATGTGCAGGAATTAAAGGCAGCATAGGAGCCACGACGGAGTCACCTGTCGGCGGAGGAGCAGCGCAGAATGGGTTCGCCTTACGGAGCAGTGGGGTCGGCAGCGCCTTGCTTCGGCTTGGTGCTGAAGGCCCAGAACTTCCCCAGCAGAGCCTCCGCGCGACCCTTCACGGCCTCGGCAGTGGCAGCGGCACGCTAGCTGCTTACTGGCTCCAGCAGGCTGTCGAGGTCGACGCCGGGATCGCGAAGGTAGATGTGGGTGAGGACCCGTGTCAGTGCTGCAGAAGACAGGACACGTGCCTCGGCCTCAGCCGTGGGGCCAAGGCCAAGGGAGACATCTTTGAGAGCACGAACCAGGAAGGGAAGCAGCTTGGCGGGGCCGTCCTCGGCGCCAGCCAGCGGGCTCTCCAGGCCGCTGTCGTAAAGCGTCCTCAGCGAGGAGCGAGCCTTCGCCTCCATCTCCGTGAAGGCCACGCGGTCCTCAGCAAGAACCAGGGCCTTGTCGTCCAGCTCGGCCTTCCTCGCCCCCAACTCCTGCTCCAGCGCGCCTAGGCGGTCACGGCGCTTCCTGAGCTTGACCACCCTCTCCTTGACGGCCGCCTCGCGAGCCTTCATGCCTTCTTACTGCTCTTGGCGAAGGCGGGCCTCTTTCGCGAGCTGGTCCCGCAGGCCTTGCAGCTCGTCCTCAAGCGCCTTGCAGCGACCACGGGCATCGACCGCCTCCCCCAGGGCTGCGTCACGAGCAGCCTTCGCCTCAAGGACGACCTGTTTCTCCTCATCGCAAGCCGTCGAGGCCTGGACCAGCGCCGCCCGAATCGAAGCGTCGGAGCGAACCCATCCTGAAGCCAGCTCCAAGCGCCCGGCCACCAAGCGAGGGTCGGCGCCGAGAAGATCCAGCCGCAGTCGGTCCAGCCCAGCAGCAGCATGTTCCAGAATGGCAGAAGGAGTCGGAGAGACAGCAGCCGGTGGAGTAGGGGGAGAAGGCGGCAGCGCGGCCACATCGTCCTGAGGCGGAGTCTGCTGCGCCTCAATGGCTGTAGTGGCGGCGGCAGGCAAGGACACCTCGGGAGTCACATGGGCCGTGGGGGCTGAGCTCGCCCCAGCCGGCTCCACCTGGCCTCGCGAGGACGACCGGGTAGGAGAAGCCCGTGCGTCGCGGTCACCCTCCTTTGCGGGCAGAGGCGCTGCCATGGGTGGAACCTCAGGAGCTCCCTTCGGCTTCTTTGCTGCGGGCGCCAGCCTATCCAAGAGATGTGGACGTCAAGCCTTAGAAGCAGGACAAGAAATAAAGACAGGGATCAAACGCTTACGGGTCGTCGCCGGTGAGCTCGAGTGGCCTCCGGCCAAATTTGAAGCCTGAAAGCCGGCTGGAAGGGTCAACCTCGGGAAGCTTGGAAGCGGAAGATGCGCCTGCGGTCCGCCTCAGGGCCGGGGTAGACCCGCGGGAGATCAGCCCAGTCCTGTCCTTCTTCGGGATCGGGGGCAAGCTCCCGCCGTCCTGCTCGCCATCATCCTCGTCGTCATCCTTGTTGTCATCGCTCAGAGAGAGGCGGAGAACGCGGGACCTGTGCCGGGGAAGGGGAGCCCTCGACTCTCCGTCAGTCGCCTCGGAGTCATGCCCTCTTTCCCGCTCCCCTCCTTCCTCCTCTTCGCTGGAATCGCCGGAGGGCACGTCCACCGGTTCCTTGGGAGTTTCCATGGGCACGGGCCCATCCCCGTTGAAGACGGGCATGGACTCTGTCGGATTTCGGGTTCCGGCAGACCCTTGAGGTTCGAACTCTGGGGTGCGCGCGGAGATTTCGCCTCCTACCTACCTGCACCCCTCCGCCTTGCTAGGATCTGAACTATGGAAAGAACAACACAAGAGACGCAGGATTTATACTGGTTCGGGCCACCGTTGTGGTGTAATACCCTACTCCAGTGTGTGGTGTGGTGGATTGCCTCTTGGGTTGATGATGATGAACAATACAAGGAAGAACAGCCTCGCGAGGGTCTGTTCTTGGCTGGGGCGATGAACTGCTGGGAGGGGCTCAGTCACCTTTCTCTCTCTCTCTTTCCGATCTTCTCTATCCTTCCAACCCCCCAGCTAGCTCAGCCTCCTTTGCTCTGTGGGTGGCTGGTCCTATTTATAGAGGCCCTGGTCCTCTTCCCAAATATCGAGTGGGAAGGGAGCCAACAATGATGGGCTAATTTGAAGGGGGACAGCTAGTATCAGCTATCCTGACAAAAGTAGTCTTCGCCTATGCAAAGCTCTGGTGATGACGCCGTCTTGGGCTCCACGGTGACCTCCGTCTCGTAGTCCTCCTGGTCTTGGTCTCGTTGCACCGAAATGGCAACCTTTGCCTGATGCCTCGGTACTCCGCGGCTGCGCTTGCCCCCTTTGCACCAAAGAGGAAGGGGGGACACTGCGTGGGCTGGCACCCGCCTGGCGCCCCCGGTCGTCATGGCTTGCGTCACGGGCACCTCGTGAGGTACCCCGCCTTGATCTCTCCATCTCCTCATGAGCCAGCCTGACGAGGCCGCGCCTGAGGAAGCTCCGCGTCGTCCGCCCCGCGAGGCTTGGCCCCTCGTGAGGGTCTTGGGTTTGTGTTGGTGAAGATGGGCCGCGCTGGGCCCCCCTTTGAGCCACGCCGCAGGCCGCAAGCAGGAAAGTCTGGGGACCCCCATTCCCAGAACGCCGACAGTAGGCCCCGGGCCCAAGGCGTGCCCTGACTTGGCCGTGCTGGGAGGCGGAAGGGAAAGAGCGAAGCGCCGCGGGCCCTAACAGCCTACGGCCTTGGGCGCCGCGTGGCGGTTGATTGGACGTGGGCGGCACTGTTCCCCCACGCCCTCCTTATTTTGCGCCATGCTAGGCGGACCCGTAGTCGTACATAGCTGTTCCTCTGTTTGGTTGCTCGAGCGCCCTCTGTCCTTCCTCCGCTCGAACTCTGGTTTCTGTTTTCAACTCAATCTTGAACCTCCCCCCCTTCCCATCGCCATGGCTCCGACGAAGAAGGGAAGAGGGGAGAAACCCGTGTCTCCGCCTTGCCCACCGCCGTTGGCGGCCCCCGCCGAGGGCTTGGGCAAGGTCAGCTTGACTTTGGCCACCATCTACAATGAATGTGGGAGGACGACGGCCTGGCCCGCGTCCCACTTCTCCATCGGCAGGATAGCCACCGAGGTCTCGTATTTTGCCGACGCCCTATGGGCGGGTCTGGTTCCTCCCTTTTCTGATTTCTTCAATGCCGTGCTCTCCCATTATCAGATCCGCATGATGCATCTGGGTCCTGAATCCATCACTCTCCTTTCGGTCTTCGCCTTTGTTTGCGAGGCTATGATGGGCATCCTTCCTTCGGTTGCCTTGCTGCGCCACTTCTTCTCGCTGCGCCTTGTTGACCCTACCCAATGCTGGGCGTGTGTGAGCTTCGTTGCCGCGCCTGAGACGGTGGCCTCTGGGATTGACTTCAAGCTCCCTCCGCCCGCGGCTGGGTTCCGCGAGCGGTGGCTGTATGTGGATGCTGGGTGCCCAGCCCCCTGCTGTCGGAGCCAACTTCGCCTGTTGTCCCCAATTCGGGCTGGGGCCAGGAGACGCTTGAGAGCCCCCGGCTCGTCTTCGTCTGGCACCGCTTCGCGTTCTTGAGGTCGCTTGGCGCGACAACGCCCAAGGTGGTGAAGGAGTTTCTGCTACGCCGCCTCGCTCCTCTCCAGCGCCACTCCCGCCGGATGTGGGCCTTCAGCGGACGCGATGATCGTATGAGGATCCAGGAAGAGGACCTGACGCCTGAAGTGCTGAGGACGGCGCTCTTGACCCTGACGGGGGACCCCAACCCTGGCAGTATCCAGCAGGGAGGGGCCTTGCTGTACCTCTGCCAGAGCGGGGGCGATTTTGTGAGGCAAATGCCTATCTTCGATGAGTGGGGAACGCGCCCCGCCGGCCTTCAGGGGCCTCGTGAGAACCCAGTGGTGGTGACTGCCCTTTCAGTCGGCCCAGGCGACTCTTCCTCAAGTGGCGGAGCAGGGAGGCACGAGGCGCCACAGGCCGAGGGGGCTCCCGGCGGGGTGACAGCGCCGGGCGAGGCTCGTGAGGAAGCAGTTATCGGGGCCCGTGCCGCCGAGGCTGAGGGTGACAAGCAGCTGCCCTCTGCGCCTTCGACCGAGGCCACCAAGGCTCCGGCGGCTTCTCTTGGCGAGCCGATTGGCGGCGCACGCCAGGCAGGCGCCCCTGACGCAGATCGCCTTGACGCTCCATCTTCGTCGCAGGTTGATCCCTGCGCCCGACTCTTAGGCCGCTTCCGCATGGATTTTCAGGCCCTCCGGAAGAGAAGGGAGGCCGTGGGCGACGATTACCCTTGTCGCCTGCTGAAGCGTAGGAAGTACTTCGCCACTGATGAGTAAGCCTTCTCCTTTCCCAGCTCCCGATCCTTCTGTTGCTCTTACTGACTCTTGCTCCGCAGGCCCCTTCCAGCCGAGCTTGCGGAGACGGCTGAGGAGCCGTCCCCTTTGGCTTCTCCCCCTCCACCGTCCTCAAGCGCTCCAAGCAGTGGAGCCCTTGTGGTGAGGGCGACTGACGAGGCGAACCGTCCCGAGGCGTATCATGGCCCCGCGCACCTCGCGATCCTTCGCGGGCCTTCTCGTGGCATAGCCAGCCTACCGTGGGCTTCTCGCCTGGTCGTGGATTGCGATTGGCTGAGGCGCTTCCCGCGCTCTTCACCTGGGGACGGGCTGGCCCCCGGCCGGGCTTCTGACGCGGCGTGCCCGGCCGTCGCGAGGGTGCCAGCCCCCAGCCCAGAGGGGGAGTGCTGGCTCGCGGCCCCTGGCGTTTGCTTGGGGCAGATGATGGTGTGGAGGACGTGCTCGAGCGTGCTCGGGAGCGTTGCGCTCTCCGCCAAGGATTCCTTCGAAGGGCGGTTGACGCGGTAAGCCTGCTTGGAGAGGAGCTTGCCGATGAAGACGCGCGCCTTGAGGCCGAGGGCCTGAGCCTGGCAGCAGAGAGGCGCGAGCTGGAGGGCGCCATCGCCCTCGTGCGCCGTCAGCACGATCTTGACGATGCAGAGGCCAAGGCGTCGCTGGTGGCCTCTCGGGAGGCCCGATCTTGGGCCACTGAGGAGGCTCGGGAAGCTGAACGGTGGCGAACGGTGGCGGAGGAGCGAGCTCGGGAGCTCCTGGCCTGGTGCCACTCACTTGAGGAGCAGGTGGAGCTGCGCGAGGCAGCTCTCGCGTTGATGAAGGTGGCCTCCGGCGACTCAGCAGAGCACTAGAAGCGTGAGGAGGCGCAGACGCTGGAAGCCGCCGAACGCACCCGTGAGTATGAGCGTATGGAGACGAGGGAGCGCTTGGTGACGCGGGCGGAGGATGATGTTGCCGCACGGGAAGCCCGCGTCCTGGAGGAGGTCGGACGTCGAGTGGCGATGGCGCATTTGAACCTCGAGCACGAGTTTGATGAGAAGCCAGGGTTGATCCGGGCAGAAGCTGAAGGCAGGACTGCTGCCTTGAGGGCCAAGCTAGAGGAGGCGACGTGGCAGGCCGACGCTTTCCGGGCCGCTCTTGAGGTGGCGCAAGGTGAGTTAACTGCTTCCCAGGCCGAGGTGCTCCTTCTCCGCCAGCGGGTGGAGGAGGCTGATGTCGTCGCGGGCCAGAACGCGGACGAGATCCGTCAGCGGCGGATCCTGGAGCATGAGCACGGCCCCATGATTGCCACACTCCGGGAGAGAGCCAACGCAGCCTTGGGCAACATCTGCGAGGCGGCTATTGGCGAGTCGCACGCAGTCAACTAGGCTAGCAATCTTCAGTTCTTCACTGACGTGGTGAAGCAGCTGGAGGCGCGGTCGGTCAGGGCTGACAGGTTGGTGGAGGAGAGGAGCCGCGGCCTGCTTGGGCACGCCTTTTCTCGCGTCTTCAGCCACCTCCAGAACATGGATCCCCACTTTGATTTTGACGCCGCCATCGCCCCAGTCCCCCAGGCCGTCCGAGGCGACCTGGCACACTGGGTGGAGGACAATGTGGACGCTCTTATCAGGGCCTTCGCTTCAGACAACGACGACGCGATCGTGGCGGCCGACGAGGGCGGCGTGGTGAACGGCCCTGACACCACTGGCGGCGACGCGGACAGCGATGGCGAGTTCAGCGACGCCAGCAATGGCTCGGGTGGTGCTCTTGAGAACGCATTGGGGGATTCATCCGACTGATTGTGCATCGCTCCTACTTCCTTACCCTGCATGAATAGAACTCAGGTTTTGGCCTGATTGCAGTGAGAGCATTTTGGAGGGGGAGCCCCTTATGTAAAACTTGTGTTCATCGTATTAGTAGACGCTACATTGCCCATGCGCCCGCGCCAAGTGGTTGGCCCAAGCGACGCGCTGGTCGGCTAGTTTACCTTTGTCCCGTGCTGGCCCTGAGGCAGCCCGCGGGGGGTTGTGGTGTTTCGAGTGTTCCCTGATTGGGTTCGTAGGATCTGAAGTAAAACATCCTCCTAAGAGGTCATGTCGGCGGCAGTCTGGGCTGCGCGCAAGCTAGGCCTGACCCGGCTCGCGAGGGGCTCGCGAGGGGAAGAAGCTGAGGCGATGCGGTAACCAAAACGCGAGAAATCGCTCGAACGATACTAAGCACCCCTTCCCCGAACACACACAAATCTCAAATTCGAATCCAACTTGAATCCAGCGGGGGAAAGCGGCAACCAAAGGGAAAAGCGACGAAAGCAAACAAAAGGCCGCGTCCGGCACCTAGTCTAGTCTTGGACGTCTTCTCACCAGCGCGGAGCTAAGTGCTGCCACTGGGCGTGGGAGGGAGCCCCAGGGCCTGAGGCTGGCACCCCTGAGACTCCGGGGCGTGTACAGCCCCACTCATTATTACGTGAGAGTGTCACGGGGCGGCGAGCTTCACAGGCACTGGGCCTTCTTCACAGGTACTGGCTTTGCTTCATATCGCCAGATGAGGGCCCCGCCTTGCGCTACACTCTAGTGCCATCAACGACGACTGGAAACCAGGACGCCGCCGATGGGGTAGAGCAGTCGCCAGCGGTTCCCCCGACGACCATGGGTCCTCCGCCGGGGGCAGGCCCTGAGGCACCTCCCCAGCGGAGGGCCTACCTCCTGAGAGCACCTTGCTTCGAACGCCGCGGTGGTGATGTCGGATCCCGGCCCCTCTCCTGCAGCCCCTTGCGCCCTCCTCCCGAGGGGCAGGAGACTGTGGGAGCGGGGCAGCTGCTCGCTGTGGCGACCTGCACCTCCTGTGATCCATGGTTAGCGTATGCCTGCTCCTGAAAAATTAACGGTACCCGATAATCATTGGCGCCATCGTGGCCAGTGGGACCGTCCCGGGGCTCCCGGAAAGGCTCAGCTTCTGGCACCTCGCCCCCCAGCTTGGGCTGAGGAGCGAGCCTTATTCGCTCTTGTGTGGGTGTCCTCGGTCCATCATGAGGGGCACGTATTCCTCCGGTGCCGTCATCCCGAATGCCACGCCGTAATGCCCCGCATGCCACGCGGTCCTGCCTGACGCGCCCACCGTGGGGTGGCAGCGCGGCTGTCCACCGGGGTCGCGGGTCGCGTCGAGTCCTTCTTATTCGCGGACAGGGAGCGGGGGCAGCGCCGCCGCCGGTCCGGTGCTGACAGCTTCGCTGGCATTGGAGTAGCCTTGGAGCCCGCGGGCGCGCGCAAAGCCCCCGCGCGGGCCGCCCTGGGCCTGAGATGGGAGCTGGGTGGAGAAGGGGTGAGCCCCCGAGGCGGTGAAGCCTAGGAGCTCTGCCACTCGCTCTAGCAGCATGTCATGGCCGCCCTCCAGCAGCCTCCACTGTAGCAGCCTCTGCGACCACGACACCGTACCCTATTTATAGAGGCCCTGGTCCTCTTCCCAAATATCGAGCGGGAAGGGATCCAACAATGGCGGGCTAATTTGAAGGGGGGCAGCTAGTATCAGCTATCTTGACAAAAGTAGTCTTCGCCTACGCAAAGCTCTGGTGATGACGCCATCTTGGGCTCCACGGTGACCTCCGTCTCATATTCCTCCTGGTCTTGGTCTCGTTGCACCGAAACGGCAACCTTTGCCTGATGCCTCGGTACTCCACGGCTGCGCTTGCCCCCTTTGCACCAAAGAGGAAGGGGGGACACTGCGCGGGCTGGCACCCACCTGGCGCCCCCGGTCGTCATGGCTTGCGTCACGGGCACCTCGTGAGGTACCCCACCTTGATCTCTCCGCCTCCTCGTGAGCCAGCCTGACGAGGCCGCGCCTGAGGAAGCTCCGCGTCGTCCGCCCCGCGAGGCTTGGCCCCTCGCGAGGGTCTTGGGTTTGTGTTGGTGAAGATGGGCCGCGCTGGGCCCCCCTTTGAGCCACGCCGCAGGCCGCAGACAGGCAAGTCTGGGGACCCCCGTTCGCGGAACACCGACAGTAGCCCCCGGGACCTGGTGGTCCACAAGGGACCTGATGTGAGCATCAATATTCAACCAGAGGAGGAAAGAATGCAAGGAGATCAGATTATAGAAACAACTGACTAACTCAAAGCTCAATTGAAAAGGAATCATGAATTCCAAGACAAGGGATCAGAAGCAATGCTCTGATTAGGGATGGATAGGTAGAATAGCCTTAGGGTTACAATCGATGGCGATTTGATTGATCGAGATTCAACACATGTGTAAAATGACGTCTGAGCCGGAAGGATGAATTCTAGGATCTGATTGAGGATTGCGAGCATTCGCAACATATTGTATCAACTAACTCAAAAATGATAATGACAAAGGTTGACAAGAAGATTACTAGACTTATGGTACTAACCATAATGCAAGCAAGCAAGAAATTCAAGAACAAAAGGCTGTTGAGGATTTTCACAAGAATGAATGGTATTACGAAGACTTTTGTGAAGTACATGAATCAACTGAGGATGAGCGGATACTCGGTAGGTGCACAAAGTTATCTGTAGGGGTATTCAGGTGACAAGGAACTGCAAGGCGGTAAGCTCAAAGGATTCTCGGCACAAAGGAGAGCAGTTCAGGGCATCTTGTAATAACAGTATCAATGGGATAGAATGTAAGAATGGCTAGGGTGTGTAGTTATCCATAAGGATATTTCGGTGGTAGGGAATTGCAAAGGCAACATGCACAAAGTCTTGAGAGAATATTGCAGAGTATCTTCAGAATCTTCTGATGCAGCAGGCGATCATCTGAAATAAGGGGCTCTCCGGGCGGATGTGATCACGAGATCCTAATGTTCGAGTTAGTAAAACCATTTAACCCAAATAGAAGAGAGATCAGAGTCCCAGAGTATAGACGAGGAATAAAAGATCCTAATACCACCCAAATGGCGACGTGGGCCCGTCAGACACACAGCCATGTTAGTAAAAGTTTTTGTAGTGACTAGACTCAACTTCGGCCAAGGAGTTGGAAAGGGGGCTACCTACAAGCAGTCGGCTCTGATACCAACTTGTGACGCTCTCGATTCAACCGTACACTAATCATACACACACATGTGTATGATCAAGATCAAGGACTCACGGGAAGATATCACAACACAACTCTAGACACAAATTAAAATAATACAAGCTTTATATTACAAGCCAGGGGCCTCGAGGACTCGAATACATAAGCTTGAATACATAAGAGTTAGCGGAAGCAACAATATCTGAGTACAGACATGAGTTAAACAAGTTTGCCTTAAGAAGGCTAGCACAAAAACAACATTGATCGAAAAGGCAAGGCCTCCTACCTGGGAGCCTCCTAACTACTCCAAGTCGTCAGCGGCCGTCACGTAGTAGTAGGCACCTTCGGGGTAGCAGTAGTCATCAGTGGTGTCATCTAGCTCCTGAGATCCGTCATCTGGTCGCAACAATCGGGTATGGGGGAAAAGAGGTAGCAAAGCAGCCGTGAGTACTCATCCAAAGTACTCGCAAGACTTACATCAGATCTAAACTAAGTATGCATCTGTATCAAAGGAAATGGGCTGTATCTATGGACTAAACTGCAGAATGCCAGAATAGAGGAAAGGCTTAGTCCTATCGATGACTAGCATCTTCTGGAAACCACCATCCTGCACCAACAGGAGGGAGTAGAGTAGCATAAAGTAAAGTAGCAGTAGTGTTATCAACCTCGGCGAGAGATACTTTCTCGACTCCCGGCAAGAAAGCAATCCCAGAGCCATACTATCCAGTTCTCATCACAAACCATTTCTCATCTCAAGTATCCAGTTCTAGTTGTATCGATCGGGATACAACTCCAAGTGTCTGTTACCGTAGGACAGGCTATCGATAGATGTTTTCTTCCCTGCAGGGGTGCACCAACTTACCCACCACGCTCGATTAACTCTGGCCGGACACACTTTCCTGGGTCATGCCCGGCCTCGGCCAAACAATACGCCGCAACCCGACCTAGGCTTAATAGAGAGGTTAAACACCGGACTAGACCTATGCCCCTAGGGGTCATGGGCCATCTCCCCGGGAACTCCTGCACGTTGCCTGGGCGGCCGGTGAGCAGACCTAGCTACCTCCTTCAAAAAGGCAGGTGCTTACGCAGTCCAACCCGGCGCGCGCCGCTCAGTCGCTGACGTCTATTAAGCTTCAGCTGATGTATATGACGCAGAACGCCCATACAATGCCCACGTGATGGTTAGTGCTATCAGGCCAAAGGCCCCTTGGATCAGATATCCAAATCGTAGTGGATTAGGAGCATGCGGTAACGAGCAGAGACTCACGATCGATGTGACCCCGTCGCCCCGTCTTGAGTACTTGCGGCAAGGGCTAAGAATGCCCGGCCATGCCTCGTAAGTATCTCGCAGGCACCTTCCAGGTCAACCCAACTCCACATCACTCGCTATTAAGCTCGCGCGGGTACCCCCCAGGGCCGATCCGTCTTTAGTAACATGGCTCAGTGCAAAGTCATAGTAACCATAGTAACTGTGTGTCTAACACCAAGGGGAAAACCCGAGGAATCACCCCCGGTGAATCCCACTCGATGTTATCATCAAGGTGAACATAAGAGGATCCACCCTCGAGGTTCACATTTGGTGGGTTGCATGACAGAGCCATAACGGAAGTGGTTAAGGAGGAAATCACCCTCGATGACCTCGACCGTATAGCTATACTACAGAGATCTCATCAGGAGTGATGTAAGAGGTTCCACCCTCGGCACTCGATGGTAACTCTGCAGAGTCATACAACTGGGGGGGTGATGTGCGGTGTCGAGGCCTGGACGTCGATCACGTTGATCGAGTCATCCAACATAAAGCGGGGCAACTGGGACAAGGTGGGAGTCACTGATGGATCACTAACCAACCTATACTAAGCAGTTATAGGATAAGCAGGTAAGGTATGAAAGCAGGTAATAGAAACAGGCTATGCATCAGAGTAGAATCATACATAAAGCAGTAGCAGTTCTAATGCAAGCATGAGAGGGAAAGAAATGGGCGATATCGGAATTCTCAAGGGGGGTTTGCTTGCCTGGTTGCTCTGGCAAGGAGGGGTCGTCGGGGATGTAGTCGTACTCAGTCGCATCAACGTTGGTCTCGGGGTCTACCGGAGAAGAAGAGGGGGGAGAAATAGTAAATACGGGGTAAACAAAACATCACAAAATATAACAAGGCAAAACGCGGTGCCAGTGGTGACCTAACGCAGTGCTAGGTGATACTGGCGAAGGGGGGGAAACATCCGAGAAAGTATTCCCGGTGTTTCGTGTTTTCAGACAGATGAAACAGAGGGGAAAGGTTGCACGTTCGCTATGATAGGGGCATGTGGCGAACGAACGGAGCGCGTATTCGGATTTGTCTCGTCGTTCTGAGCAACTTTCATGTACAAAGTTTTTCGATCCGAGCTACCATTTATTTTCTATGATTTTTTTAAAGATTTAAAGGTTTTCTAAAATTTCTGGATTTAACTAAAAATAATAATAATGAACATAAAATGCTGTGGGTTCACAGAAGTGTACCCAGCATTTTATACAGTGGGTATGACAGGTGGGGTCCAAGGCCCTATTGACCTGGTCAATGTTTGACCGGTCAACTACCACTATTCAGCGGGTCCCGGGTATCATGGACACAGATTAAACTTTAACTATTTAAGGATAATTCGAGGTGGGGCCCATCAGTCATTGGGCCATTTGATTAATTAGGAGGGGGGTATCATGCTAATTAACCGAAGCATGGGGTCGGCTGGGTTCGCGCGGGCGCAAGGCGCCGGCGGCCTCGCTCAACAGCGACAAAGGGCGAGGAACAGGGGGAGGCCACGGGCGGCGGCGGCCCTGGTAGGCGCGGCCAGGCGCCGGCGGCGGCAGGGGGCGCGCGCAGGGGCAGCCGCGCGACACGGTGATCGGCGTGGCCTTCGTGCCGGCGGCTGCGGCAGCAGCTGGCGGGAGCGGGCGGCGCGCGGCCAGTGCGCGCAGGGCGTGGCCCTGGGTCTCACGGGAGCGGCCGGGGAGGGCCGCCATGGAGCAGGTGGGGGGAGAGCGCAGGCAGGGGCGGGCGGTGACGACGGCAAGCGGGCGCTGCGAGGCTATGGCGCGGCGCAGCGAAGAGCAGCAGCAGTTGGGCAACAGGAGACGCGAGCACAACGACAAGGAGCAGCAGTTGGGTGCACTAGCGCGTGTGCGTAGGCACAGCTAGGCATGCTAGGCGCGGCCAGGAGCAGCAACAGTACGCGGGCGCGCACGGACATGGAGCTCTAGCGGCCATGGATGACGGAGCTGATGGTGCGGTCGCTATGTCGACGGGAACTAGGGAAAAAGGCGGGGGATCGGTGCTGCTCACCGCGGGAGGTCCGATGGCGAGCTCGTACGGAGCCGGGGACGACTGGGCGCGACGACTTGAGGTGACGGGATGGCGGAGGCTGAGGCGGAGGGAGCCGCCCGATCCGGCGAAGGGGAGCTCTTGGGCTCGAACCGAAGGGGGAATCAATGCGGACAACGACGACAGTCCTCCTAGATGCCTCCGGGCGGCGCGGGGCGGCTGGTGGCCGGGGAATCGATGCGGAGACGGCGACGATGGCGCTCAGCCAATGTGGGGAAGATGGAGCGAGCGAGAGGAGGGAGAGAGCATGCGAGTGGGCGAGTGGATGCGGCGGTAGTTGGGGAGGGGAGACCGAGGCACCGGAATGCCCTTATCCCCTCACGCGTCATTGCCGGCAATGGGGTCCGGCGGGAGCACGCGCTCGCTCGGTCGGCTTCCCCTGTAGCGAGGTGGAAGGCGACCGAGGGGGAGCTGGGCCGGCTGGTCCGGGTGGGCCGAGGCCCACTAGGACAGACAAGGGGCTTCCCCCCTTTTTGTATTTTATTGTCTCTAAGTTTTACTTTTATTTTATTCTTAGTTTTATAAAATATATAACTAACTCCTAAATTAGCATTAGTAATTATGCCACTACCACAATTAGTTTGAGGTTTAAATAAAATAGTTTAGCATTTTTATAATTTTAAAAGCATTTAATAATTATTTTTAGCTACTGTTATATTCACAAAAGAGCATTAAAATGCATTCCAAAAGTGTTGGGTCACGACCTTAAGTATTTATGGAATATTTTCCACATTTAGCACATTTTATGTTACGTGTTTGAGAAATTTGAATTCTGGGCTTTCATTTAAATTTGAGTTTGAACTAAGATTTGGATGAACCAAGGATTAGCAACCGTAATGTGACGACCTGGCATCATTAGTAGGGGATTACTGAGCTAGATTATCCAGGCGTTACAAAGATGCAAAGTAAAGTAAAAGGCAATGAAAATAACTAAGTGTTAGAAGATTAATATGATGAAGATAGACCCGGGGGCCATAGGTTTCACTAGTGGCTTCTCTCAAGAGCATAAGTATTTTACGGTGGGTGAACAAATTACTGTTGAGAAATTGACAGAATTGAGCATAGTTATGAGAATATCTAGGTATGATCATGTATATAGGCATCATGTCCGGGACAAGTAGACCGACTCCTGCCTGCATCTACTACTATTACTCCACACATCGACCGCTATCCAGCATGCATCTAGAGTATTAAGTTCAAGAGAATAGAGTAACGCTTTAAGCAAGATGACATGATGTAGAGGGATAAATTCACGCAACATGATAAAAAAACCCATCTTGTTATTCTCGATGGCAACAATACAATACTTGCCTTGTTGCCCCTACTGTCACTGGGAAAGGACACCGCAAGATTGAACCCAAAGCTAAGCACTTCTCCCATTGCAGGAAAGATCAATCTAGTAGGCCAAACCAAACTGATAATTCGAAGAGACTTGCAAAGATAACCAATCATACATAAAAGAATTCAGAGAAGATTCAAATATTGTTCATATATAAACTTGATCAAAAACCCACAATTCATCGGTCTCAACAAACACACCGCAAAAAAGAAGATTACATCGAATAGATCTCCACGAGAGAGGGGGAGAACATTCTATTGAGATCCAAAAAGAGAGAAGAAGCCATCTAGCTAATAACTATGGACCCGAAGGTCTGAGGTAAACTACTCACACTTCATCGGAAGGGCTATGGTGTTGATGTAGAAGCCCTTTGTGATCGATGCCCCCTCCGGCGGAGCTCCGGAACAGGCCCCAAGATGGGATCTCGTGGATACAGAAAGATACGGCGGTGGAATTAGGGTTTTGGCTCCGTATCTGGTCGTTTGGGGGTATGTAGGTATATATAGGAGGAAGGAGTACGTCGGTGGAGCAACAGGGGCCCACGAGGGTGGAGGGCGCGCCTGGGGGGTAGGCGCGCCCCCTACCTCATGGCTTCCCTGTTGGTTGCTTGACGTAGGGTCCAAATCTCCTGGATCATGTTCGTTCCGATAATCACGTTCCCCAAGGTTTCATTCCGTTTGGACTTCGTTTGATATTCCTTTTCTTCGAAACCCTAAAATAGGCAAAAAAAACAGCAATTCTGGGCTGGGCCCCCGGTTAGTAGGTTAGTCCCAAAAATAATATAAAAGTGAATAATAAAGCCCAATAATGTCCAAAACAGAAGATAATATAGCATGGAACAATCAAAAATTATAGATACGTTGGAGACGTGTCAAGCATCCCCAAGCTTAATTCCTGCTTGTCCTCGAGTAGGTAAATGATAAAAATAGAATTTTTGATGTGGAATGCTACTTGGCATATTTTCAATGTAATTCTTCTTAATCGTGGTATGAATATTCAGATCCGAAAGATTCAAGACAAAAGTTTAATATTGACATAAAAATAATAATACTTCAAGCATACTAACTAAGCAATTATGTCTCTTCAAAATAACATGGCCAAAGAAAGTTATCCCTACAAAATCATATAGTCTGGCTATGCTCTATCTTCACCACACAAAGTATTTAAATCATGCACAACCCCGATGACAAGCCAAGCAATTGTTTCATACTTTTGGTGTTCTCAAACTTTTTCAATATTCACGCAATATATGAGCGTGAGCCATGGACATAGCACTTTAGGTGGAATAGAATGGTGGTTGTGGAGGAGACGAAAAAGGGAAGATAGTCTCACATCAACTAGGCATATCAACGGGCTATGGAGATGCCCATCAATAAATATCAATGTGCGTGAGTAGGGATTGCCATGCAACGGATGCACTAGAGCTATAAGTATATGAAAGCTCAACAAAAGGAACTAAGTGGGTGTGCATCCAACTCACTTGCTCACGAAGACCTAGGGCATTTTGAGGAAGCCCATCATTGGAATATACAAGCCAAGTTCTATAATGAAAAATTCCCACTAGTATATGAAAGTGATAACATAGGAGACTCTCTATCATGAAGATCATGGTGCTACTTTGAAGCACAAGTGTGGTAAAAGGATAGTAGCATTGTCCCTTCTCTCTTTTTCTCTCATATTTTTTTATTTGGGCATTTTCTATTTTTTTATGTCCTCTTTTTTTATTTGGGCTTCTTTGGCCTCTTTTTTTTATTTTTTATTTTATTTTTTGTCCGGAGTCTCATCCCGACTTGTGGGGGAATCATAGTCTCCATCATCCTTTCCTCACTTGGGACAATGCTCTAAAAATGATGATCATCACACTTTTATTTACTTACAACTCAACAATTACAACTCAATACTTAGAAAAAATATGACTCTATGTGAATGCCTCTGGCTGTGTACCGGGATATGCAATGAATCAAGACTGACATGTATGAAAGAATTATGAAGGGTGGCTTTGCCACAAATACAATGTCAACTACATGATCATGCAAAGCAATATGACAATGATGGAACATGTCATAGTAAACGGAACGGTGGAAAGTTGCATGGCAATATATCTCGGAATGGTTATGGAAATGCCATGATAGGTAGGTATTGTGGCTGTTTTGAGGAAGGTATATGGTGGGTGTATGATACCGGCGAAAGATGCACGGTATTAGAGATGCTAGCAATGGTGGAAGGGTGAGAGTGCGTATGATCCATGGACTCAACATTAGTCATAAAGAACTCATATACTTATTGCAAAAATCTACAAGTTATCAAAGCAAAGTATTGCGCGCATGCTCCTAGGGGGATAGATTGGTAGGAAAAGACCATCGCTCGTCCCCGACCACCACTCATAAGGAAGACAATCAATAAATAAATCATGCTCCGACTTCATCACATAACGGTTCACCATACGTGCATGCTACGAGAATCACAAACTTTAACACAAGTATTTCTCAAATTCACAACTACTCAACTAGCATGACTCTAATATCACCATCTCCATATCTCAAAACAATTATCAAGTATCAAACTTCTCTTAGTATTCAACACACTCATAAGAGAATTTTATTATTAATCTTGAATGACTAACATAATTAAAACAAATTACCATGCTGTTTTGTAGGACTCTCAAAATAATCTAAGTGAAGCATGAGAGAACAATAGTTTCTATAAAACAAATCCACTGACGTGCTCTAAAACATATAAGTGAAGCACTAGAGCAAAAACTATATAATTCAAAAGATATAAGTGAAGCACATAGAGTATTCTAACAATTTCCGAATCATGTGTGTCTCTCTCAAAAAGTCTGTACAACAAGGATGATTGTGGAAAACTAACAAATAAAGACTCAAATAATATAAGACGCTCCAAGCAAAACACATATCATGTGGTAAATAAAAATATAGCTCCAAGTAAAGTTACCGATGGAAGTAGACGAAAGAGGGGGTGCCTTCCAGGGCATCCCCAAGCTTTGGCTTTTAGGTGTCCTCAGATTATGTTGGGGGTGCCATGGGCATCCCCAAGCTTAGGCTCTTTCCACTCCTTGTTCCATAATCCATCAAATCCTTACCCAAAACTTGAAAACTTCACAACACTGTAAGTGCATCTAGTGCCCCTTAGTGATTTTGGTGTATTGAAGACTTATAGGTTAAGGGACTAATGTGTTTTTGAGTGTACACAGGTCTATAAGTCTATGACGAGTCTAATATTTACACAGAAAGTCGACCCCTAAAAATGAAGTTCTTCAACTAAAGACTTTGGATTTCTGAAGACTTTTTGAAGACTTTGAAAGTGAAGAAATTGGTGCAATCCTGAAGACTTGGTATTCATTCGAGGAACATGAAGCATGAAGACTTTTGTTTTCATAGTTTCATTTTCTCTTTCTTGAGTCATAGGAAACACCGTACTATTAAAGGGGGTCGAGGAAATACTAAGGAAAAATTTCCATGTGATGCTCAACTCAAAATCCTACACCCACCAATACCTTCGAGTGAAGCCATTGGAAATCTCATACAGTTCAATCATATTCTTCAGTGACATAGACAAAGTTCTTCTGGTCTCTGAGGAATTTGTTCTGACTGAGGAGTTAGGAATTCGCCAGTGCGGATTACCTACACAGTGAGGAACATGATAGTCCTGAGGAATTTGATACTCAAATTTCCGACCGTTGCTGTGCTATGCGCAAGCTGTCCCAAAATATCTACCCACCTAACGGTCATATCATTGAAGGGCATTTATGACTTATCATGTCGGGCTGCTCCCTAGGCTATAAATAGCCGCCCCCTACAACAACTAGCTGGTTGGCTGCTCCGAGAGAAACTGGCACTTGTCATTTGAGAGCATCCCATCCTCCGAGGACTTTGAGCGAAAACCATCAAGTGAGGAAAACCCAAACCCAAACACCTACAAACCCCAAGTGATTGAGCATCAATGAAGAGATTGATCCTGCGTGGATCCAACACTTGTTACCTTTGAAGACTATGCTTCTTCCAGATGGTTAGGCATCAAGGTCTTTAGCATCCAAGAGGAATTGTGGATCACCGAGTGACCAAGTTTGTGAAGGTTCGGAAGTCGCCTGAAGACTTACCATGAGTGATTGGGTGAGGTCTGTGTGACCTTAGCTCAAGGAGAATACGGTGAGGGCTGTGTGTCTGGGACTGTGTGTCCTCAGGTTTAAATACCTAGCCGCTCCAACCAGATGTACAACTGAGACAGCAGTTGGAACTGGTCTACCAAATCATTGTCTTCACCAAGCTCACTAGTTCTATTTCCTCAACTCTTTCATTTCCTCATAACTGTGTTGAGTGCTTGTTCATATCTGTGTTTGAAGACTTTGACCGAAGACTTTCTCAAATTCCTCAATTCAATTTCTTCAGTCTGTTTGTCTTCATCCTGTGTTATCTTGTGTTTACGCTTTCTGTACTCTGTGTCTGTCTTCATTTCATCATGATGACTATGCTTGTGTACTGTTTTGTTTGCTTTTGAGTACTTATTCTGCTACTAGTAGTTCTTCGCTAAGGAATTTCCTCACCTACAAATTCCTCAGTGAAGAATTCATAAAAATTGCCTATTGACCCCCCTCTAGTCGATATAACGCACTTTCAATTGGTATCAGAGCAAGGTACTCCCTTGTTCTGTGTGATTTTGGTTTAACCGCCTGGAGTTTTAGTTATGTCGACCGCAGGTATGAAGAAAGTGACATGCCCCATCTTTGACGGTCACGAGTATCCCAAGTGGAAGGCCATCATGAAGAAGCGTCTCATGGAAATGAACAGTGAGCTGTGGACCATCATTGAGATTGGTCTGACCGATCTGTGCAAGATGGCGGAAGCTGATGACATTCGCAAGTACACTCTTCTCAACCTCACGGCGAAGGACGTCATCTGCTCATGTCTGTCTCAAAATCAGTTCAGGAATACCATGCATCTCGATCATGTGAAGCTTATCTGGGACCGTCTCTCTGAGGTCTATGAAGGTCATCGAACCTGTCATGATCCTTGGTTTTAGGACTTCAAAGAATCTCTCAAAGCGATGACATTTGAACCAGAATCATCATCTTCTGCATCATGCCTTATGGCAAAAGATGCTAAGGTAACTGAATGCTACCTATCCGAGTATAGTGATGATGAATCTGGTGATGAATTTGGACCCAGCTATGTCAAACTTGCTTCCCTTGCCACTAAACAACAAAGAGCTTTGGAAAAAGTTCAATACATGCTAAATAAGAGCGATGATATGTTGGGTGAAGAAATGGATCAGTCAAAAACTTTGGCTGAAAGTCTTCAGAGACTTCATACTAAGTATGACACCCTTCAAGATCATCATAACACTCTCTTATCTGATCATGAGAAGCTTTCTTATGAACTTCTTCAAAGAAAGCAAGATCTTGAGAAGCTAAGAGTGAGTTATGAAGATCTTTAGAAGGAGCGCAATTCATTACTTGCTCAACAAATCAGCGCTTCTCAGGAAGAATTTGTTCCTACTTGTTTGAAATGCATTGAACGTGAATATGCTAATTCTTCACCTGAATGTTCAAATGCTTCTAATGTTTCAAATTCTTCACCTACCTCTGCTATCACTAATTCCTCATCCGAGGACATTGCTAGTATCACTAATGATGCAGGGCTGAAGGAATTGTACATGACAAGCATGTACAAAAGCCTCAAAGGGCATCAGACTCTTTGTGATGTGCTTAAAAAGCAGATCCTCAACAGGAACCCTAGGAAAGAGGATATTGCCTTTGAGAGGAAACTCAATGCTGACGGTACATATTGGAAGCCTGAGCAGTACCCCAAAACCTCATGGGTTGCTGCAAAGGGACCTCCAGTTGATCCATCTAACTTATCTGGCTTTGCATGTGAATCTCCTCGTTCTGATGATGAGTCAATTGACTCCAACTATAAACTGCAAAAATCAGAATGGTGAAGCATTTGCTAGATATGTTGGCACTAACTGCAGGAACGGTCCTCCTATGAAGAAAATCTGGGTTCCCAAAAGGTGCCTTTAAAACCTTCAGGTGAATGTCCTCAGGACACCACCTGTGAAGAATAGGAACCCCAGATCAAATTCTTCATATGGACCCAACTCCTCAAAAGGATCAAAGTCCTCATATGAATACCATCGTGCTAACAACTCTGTTTCATAGGGAAGAGCTAAGGGATATGAATATGAGCATTATTCTTCTAATTATTATGTTCATAAGTCCTCAAAGAATTTCTCTGCTTATTCATATGCTTATCCTAACCCCTCTTGTGTGAAATGAAATGGGTTGGCGTCTATGCCACCTTTCTCATATGGAGCTCGCAGAGTGATGAACTCTTTGCCACCCCTTCAGATGTGGGTGGTGAAGAAAAAGAACTAATCTCTTCTGCAGGGTCAGGTCTCCAGACGTACATAATCATCTGAAGAATTTTCTGGAGACCTGAATGTGCCTGAAAGGACATAGGCTAATCATGAAGAAATGAACTTTCATTTCTCACGTCCTCATACTGCTTTATCTATTCTCTTGCTTGATGAAATTGATCTGATGATTTGATGTCATATTCATCACTGATGAAGTATATGAGTTCGTAAGTTGCACTAATTCATCTGCAGGATGATCAACCCAAAGCCACTGAGTGGGTCCTCGATAGTGTATGTACAAATCACATGACTGGTGACAAGAATCTATTGACGGACGCTCCCTTATCACCATCGCATCTGAAGCATATCATCTTCGCTGACAAAGGCAAAAGTCAGGTATTGGGTCTAGGTAAGGTTGCGATCTCAAAGGATCGACACATGGACAAAGTCATGCTTGTCGATTCCTTAGAATACAACCTCATGTATGTCTCAATGCTTTACGATCTTGATATGGTTGTTGTCTTTGGCAAGTACCGTTGTGTTGTGGTTATGGAAGCTGACAATTCCAAAGTCTTCAAAGGCTTTAGGAGAGGAGACTTGTATATTGTTGATTTCTCTACAGGACCATAACCAGCCATGTGCCTACTTGCAAAAGCTTCAGAAGGCTGGCTCTGGCATCGAAGACTTGGTCATGCAGGCATGAGGAATTTGCACACGCTTGTGAAGAAGAAGCATGTCATTGGCATCGAGAATGTCAAATTCCTCAAGGATCACTTATGCAGAGCCTGTGAAGCTGGAAAGATGACCAAGGCCAAGCATCCAGCAAAGACAATCATGACTACCACTCGACCATTTGAATTGCTTCATATGGATCTTTTTGGCCCTAATCATTATTATGCTGTTACAAATGATGCATCTCTATATGGCTTTGATTTTTCTGATGATTACTCTCGGTACACATGGGTACACATTGTTACTTACAAACATGAAGTGCAGGAAGTCTTCAAACGATTTTTCTCGAGGGCTTCAACCAACTTTGTTGTGAAGATCAAGCACATCAGAAGTGACAATGGAACTGAGGTCAAGAATTGTGGTCTTGATGACTATCTTGATGAACTCGGTATTACTCATGAGTTATCTGCTCCTTATACTCCTCAGCAGAATGGCGTCGTGGAGCGCAAGAACAGAACTCTTGCTGAGATGGCTCGCACTATGCTTGATGAATACAAGACACCTCGTCGTTTCTGGATTGATGCAATTGATACTGCGTGCCACATCATCAACAGAGTATATCTTCACAAATTCTTCAAGAAGACTACCTATGAACTCCTCACTGATAAGAAACCCAATGTAAGTTATTTCAAAGTCTTTGGTGCTAAATGTTGGATTAGAGATCCTCATCACAACTCAAAATTTGCACCGAAAGCACATGAAGGTTTTATGCTTGGTTACGGGAAGGACTCGCACACCTACAGAGTCTTCAACAACGTTCTTCACAAGGTTGTTGAAACTATAGATGTGCGGTTCGATGAAACTAATGGCTCGCAAGGAGAGCACCTACCTTCTGTGATAGATGAACCAGCACCTGAGGAAACTATCAAGTTCAAGGCTACTGAGGATGTCATTCCTACTGAAGAATCTGCTGAAGAATTCATTCCAGAACATGAAGAACGTCGAGTTAATGCACCTGAAGAAAATACTGAAGAAAATGGTGCTGAAGAAAATGTTGATCAAATTCCTCAATGACAACTAGCTCATCCTCGCATTGCAAAAGAAGTGCAAGTTGAAAATATCATCAATGACATTAAAGCGCCAGGTCCTCTCACACGCTCAAAAGCTTCACATTTATCTAACTTTTGTGGGCACTATGCTTTTGTCTCTATCACAAAGCCCACTAAGGTAGATGAAGCATTTCTGGAGCCTGAGTGGATTCAGGCCATGCAAGAAGAATTACATCAGTTCGAGCTCAACAACGTCTGGGAACTGGTCAAACGTCCAGATCCTCGCAAGCACAATATCATTGGCACAAAGTTGATCTATCGTAACAAGCAAGATGAAAATGGCCTCGTGGTAAGGAATAAGGCACGACTTGTAGCTCAAGGCTACACACATGTTGAAGGAACTGATTTCGATGAATCTTTTGCACCTGTTGCTAGAGTTGAGGCTATTCGCATATTACTTGCTTATGCTAACCATCATGATATCACTTTATATCAAATGGATGTGAAAAGTGCATTCCTCAATGGTAAGCTTGAGGAAGAAGTATATGTTGCTCAACCCCCAGGTTTTGAAGATCCAAAGAATCCTGACAAAGTCTTCAGACTCAATAAGGCCCTCTATGGCCTCAAGCAGGCCCCACGGGCGTGGTATGACACTTTGAAGGAATTCCTTATGAAGAAAGGCTTCAAACCCGGTTCACTCGACCCTACTCTTTTCACTAAATATTATGATGGTGAATTGTTTGTGTGCCAAATATATGTTGATGATATTATCTTTGGCTGTACTGACCAACGTTATAGTGATGAATTTGCCTATATGATGAGTGAAGAATATCAACTGTCTATGATGGGAGAATTGAAATTCGGCATGCAAGATTGCAAAGGCGTCAAAATTCCTATGCCCACAAATGGTCATCTGTGCACTGATGAAAATGGTATTGACTTCGATCAAAAGGTATACCACTCCATGATTGGTTCTTTATTGTACTTATGTGCATCTAGGCCAGATATAATGCTTAGTGTTTGCATGTGTGCCCGATTTCAAGCTACACCGAAGGAATCACACCATAAGGTTGTGAAGCATATTCTTCGATATCTAGCTCACACACCAACACTTGGATTATGGTACCCCAAGGGCTCGGCTTTTGATCTCATTGGATATTCTGACTCTGACTATGCTGGTGATCGTGTGGACCGCAAGTCGACATCTGGTACATGTCATTTCCTCGGACGATCTTTGGTTTGTTGGTCCTCGAAAAAACAGAACTGCATATCACTATCTACTGCTGAAGCTGAGTACATTGCCGCTGGTTCTTGCTGTGCTCAATTTCTATGGATGAAGCAAACTCTCAAGGACTATGGCGTCAACATGAAGAATGTGCCTCTCTTCTATGACAATGAGAGTGCCATCAAGATTGCTCACAACCCAGTTTAGCACTCGAGATAAAGCACATTCAGATTCGTCATCATTTTCTTTGTGATCATGTGTTGAAGGGCGACATTTCTATTGAGCATGTGAAGACTGAAGAACAGCTAGCCGATATCTTCACAAAGCCCTTGGATGAGAAGAGATTTAGCAAGTTGCGGTGTGAGCTAAATATCTTAGAATCTTCGAATGTTCTTTGAAAAGGACACTCATCCTAACACTTATGCAAAATTGATGACTTAGATGTGCAACACATGAAGAAACGTTTTTCTTCAATCAATGAAGAATAACACTCTAAGTGTGAAGAAATTAATGAAGAATTTGATTCTCAGAACCCTACGACAATTGTACGCGGTGTCTGAAATCATCATTCTTATACGGTGGGTCACGCCACCACCAAAAGTCGAAATTCCTTAGTTGTTCAAATTAGTCAACTTTGCACTGTCTTCACTGTTTCCGTTGTTTTTCTTCATTGGCTATATATATACATATATATATGAGTTTATGTCCTCTACAGCATTCACTTATGGCTATTTCTTCAAGTTGTTTTTTTTTCTGCTAAGTGAATGTGATCGGACCCTTCCCCCTCTATGCTATACTCAACCCAATCTGTTCACAAATTCTTCATGTGCGTTCTATTTGAAACTCGTTCAAAATCTTCACTGTGTCCTTGTCAGCTGAAGAAATTGCGAATGGAACTTTAAAACCTATCTTATCTAAATTTTTGGCTTTGCCGCTCAAACCGTTCCGCATCCCACAATATACTTATATATTCACCCACGATCTCACACGATCTCCACTTCTCAGTGCGTGGGTGACACATGTCAAGCGAATGAGAAGGGTTAGGGGCACGTTCGTCCAAATTATTCAGGCGAACTGTTTTTCACCATGGCTATAAATACCCCCTCTCCCCTTCCTCACTTCCTTTACTCTGCTCGACCTCCTTCTCCAACTCGAGCTTCTCAAACCCTAGCACCGCCGCTACTTCATCGTCGCCGGTGAGGAAGAGTTTCACTGCCTTGACCTCGTCACCGCCATACTCGCGCCGGCCGTGGAAATATTCACTCCGCCGCCACCATAGCCGTCTTCCTCCACCGAGTTAGGGCGTGGAAGATCTACATAGACGAACTTCACTTCTCCACCTCACAGTTCGTCGTGTTCTTCTTTCAGGGTAATTAAAAGATACTTTTACTGCCCTCTGTGATTCAAATGATTATCTACAAAATCTTCAAAGGTGTTTTTCTTCAAATCTTCACACACTAAAACACCTCACATGTCATCTGTTCTTGATTCGTTTCTCGAAGCTATGTTTTTCTTCAAGATTCCTCAAATGTGTGGATTTTTGATCTATACATCTCTGGAACCTAAGACAAAGAATGCTTAGTGAAATTCTTCAAGACTCATCTGGTCAAATTCCTCAAACTTGTTCTTTTTACAAAACCTTCTGAGAACGCATATGACCTCTCCAAATTCTTAGCAACTATACTCTGTTCACAGGTACTCATGTCCGCTGCTGAATCACTAGGTTCTAATCAACTTAACTCATTTGCAGCGTTCCTCGAAGAAAAATTGCATACTTCTTCAGAAAATTCGATTGTTCAAATTCCTCAACTGAAGAAAATGGCTGATGGTAAGAAGCCACATAAAGGAAGAAAGAAGCCAGAGGTCAACACAACGTTTGAAATCCCTGATGACATCTATGCTGGGTACTGTACACCTCCTGAGGAAGATAAAAATCAGCGCAAGGTGCGCATTCAGAAGATAGAGAGGAGATGGGCTAGAGAGTGGAGGGAGTACAGATATGTTACTCCCAAATACATGAAGAAATTCGTTGTTACCCCTCCATGCTCAAGACCTCCATTGGCACCTGGCCAAGAAGCGGATCCCACCAGCGTCAAGCGCGGTGAGGACTTTCCTGAAGAATGGGCCAAGCGCCAGGCCAAGTTGGCCAAACAAGCAAAAGAAGTAGTGAGGAAATTCAATGAAGACTCTGCTGCTGCTGCTGCCACTGAGGCCTCTGTCAAGCCGAAGGAATCTATGGAAAAGAAGCCTGCACGTAAGCCAAGTGCTTCACCTTCAGTTCCCTCAAGGCCAACTTCCTCAGCAATGCCCTCATGGCCAGAATCTTCAAAGCCCTCAAGGCCAATTCCTCATGCTGCTCCTGCTCCTCCAAAATCCTCAGCTCCTCCAAAGTCCTCAGCTGCTCCGACAAAGTCCTCTGCACATGTGCATCTTGCCATGTGCCAAAGGACTACAGGCATCTCTATTGCCTCAGGAGCTTCAGCTAGTTCCTCAGCTGCACCCAATTCTTCAATGGGACCCTCTCCGCTGAAGACAAAGGCCACTGCTGGACGAGGTCCTCGCCCTAGTCCTCAAAAGAAGCAGGTTGTCTTCCAAGTGCCATCTGAAGAAGACGAAGCTGATGATGAAGAACTTGCTGAGATCATCAGAGATAGGCAAGTCAGGGCCGCTAGAGCCAAAGGCACAAATGTGCCACTGCTTTTGGATCCAAGGTTGATCCTCGACTATATTGACCTCTGGCACAAGGACCCAAACACTCCTATGCCTGATTTCAAGTTGACTCCTGGCCAAAGTCACATGCTGGCCCATTTTATCCAAGAAGAAAAATGGAAATATGAGACGGCCAGGCAGATCAAGAAAGCGCAATATAAGAAGGAGAAATTTCTGAAGAACAACATTGTCACTATGACAACTGATGAACTTGTAAAAATCCAGTCTGAAATCAAAACCCTCAGTGATGACTTCAAAGCCAACTATGCTGATTGGCAAGGAGCCAAGGTCAGGTTTGTTAAACTGACTAAGAAGTTCACCTCAAATGTTGTAGCTCCATCACAACAGGAAATTCCTCAGGCTGAAGCATCTGCTCAGCCAACTGAAGAACATGCCAGCACCGCTGATGACTTTCAGGCTACTGAAGAAAATGTGAGTTCCAGGGCTGATGACTGCATTTCAGCCACTGAAGAAATTGCCAGGGCATCCACTAGTGGTGCGCCTGAAGAAAATGAAGAAGTCAGGGCAACTGCATCAGTTGTGCCTGAAGAAAATCAACCAGATTCCTCTGCTTCTCCCGCGCCTACACCAACTCCGATCCTTCCATCTGCATCAGATGTGAATAAGACCAAGGCTGCAGAGGGTGCAGCTGTGAAGAAAAGGAAGGCATCAACTGCATCAGATTCTTCAGCTCAGAAGAAGATGAAGCCATTGACTAGCTCATTTGCAAACCCCATTGATGTTGTTCCTATCTCAACCATGCCATCAAAGGACCTTGTTCCTTTTGATGAAGAATATGTAATTCCAAGTGAATTCGATGAAGAGAATCCCTCTGCTGCTTCGTCAGAGCAAATGGATGAAGAAATTGAAGTGGATACAATCCCTTCAACACCAGTTATCTCCTCGCCTATGCCTCAGTTTACTGCCGAAGAGGCCGGCGGTGAAGAAATGGAAGATGAAGATGTGGACATTGGTTGTCCCACACGTGTGCTAAGTGATGAATTTTGGGAAAGTCAGCATCCCAACTCTCCACTGTTCACACCTTTACAGCAAATACCTCAGTCCCCTGTACAAAATGTTCAAATGGGCTCTGAAGAAACTCACCCACTTCATCTGTACGTGAAGAAATTCCAGCCACTAGTGCTGAAGAAACTGCTGCTGCTGAACATCTGAAGACGCAGACTGCCACTGAAGAGGAACCAGAAATTCCTCAGCCTGAAGAACCTGAGATTGCGATTCTTGAGGTTGTGATGCAACTCACTGACACTCCTCTACCCAATCCAAAGGATCCATTCTCCAGGAAGAAAAAATTCAAGGCTGATGATTTCTTCGGCGAGCACGTATTCTTCACAGACTACAACCCCTATGACTCTGCTCGCATTAGGAAAATGCGTTTCTGGACTGCCAGCCAGGCTAATTTCTATTCCTCAGTGCTGTTCAACAAAGACAAAATCTTCTACCATGAGCATATTCCTCACGTGGATATGGAATCTCTACCATGCTTCGTGCCAGTCCTTAGTGTTCTTCACGACGCTGGACTGTTAAATTTCTGCACTAACATCTGTGATTGGAATGAAGAACTCATTCTTCAATTTTATGCGACGCTGCACATCACAGGATATCCTGAAGATGTGAATTCATGGGTGCTGGACTGGATGTCTGAAAACACTCACTACACGGCACCAACTACTGAATTGCTTCGTGCTTTACCACTCAGTCCTCCCCTTGAAGCTGCTCGTTGCATCTACAGTGAACCTGAGCTTACAAATCACTACATGCAAGTTCTGATGAAGCCTTTGAAGCCAGGTCAGGCCCCATGAACCAAATTCCTCTTGAAGGAATTACTATATGTTCCTCGGACTGTCTATCGCATTCTGACGAGGACAATGAGTCCCATCAAAGGCCACGACTCATCTGATGAGGAAATAGTTGGCATCATGAAGAATCTGCTATTCAACATCATACATAGCATTCCTATCAACTATCACGATTTCTTCATGAGGACTCTGGCAAATGCTGCACTTTCTCCATTTGAGCTGAAACCTTATGCACCTTGGATTATGAGATTCCTTAGGACAAGGTCTTCACTCAACTACAAGGCTGATTTTCAGAATCACCTTAGCTATCTGCCCCCGATTGAAGTCCTCAAGCAGGATTTTGCTTCAACTGATGAAAAGGGGAAGGCTCCTACTGTCATTAATGAAGGCACTCGTCCATTGGATGGCCAGTTTCGCAAAACTGCATCTTATTCCACCAATGATGACTCTGTCACACATGACTCTGCTGCCAATGCACCCAAGTCTACTCCCCAAGCCATTGCTCCTCGTGTAATGACTGACCGTGAGCTTCTGCTTAGTCTTCACCAGAAGGTGGATCGAAACCATAAATGGCTTAAGCGCCAGTTTGGTTTATTTCTTCACAACATGACTGCTACACACAATGCAGTGAAGAAAAACCATTACTACCTCCATGAAGTCTTCGGTCGCACCTGGGCCATTCTATCACATCTCTATGGTGAAGAAGATCTCAAGAAAATGGGTCTCAAGGAAGATTTTGACTGGTCTGCACCTCCACCGAAGAAATACAAGAAGGTCAAGGTTCCTCCTTTGCTGTCCAGCTCCTATTCTTCATCGCGCGACACCGACGAGCATGAAGACTTGGACGACACTGCAGCAGGCCCTTCCATGACAAACGACCCCAACAACGCTGGCGCTCCTTCATCAACTTGATATTCTTCAGGGGCGTTAGTCCTCATTTTCGATCCTTTTGGTCATTCGATGACAAAGGGGGAAAATTTTGAGTTAGTCTTCAAGCGGGTCTGTCTATATGGGCATTTTTTTGCTAAGTTACAACTCTTGTTCTTCTGAAACTTTATTGGATCGAGTTGTAAACTTAAACTCGATGGTGCTCTGATACTTTTCATGTGTTTTTCTGCATGCTTATTTCTCATATATGTTAATGCATGCATGCTGAATTACATCAGTCACCATATTTCATCATGCATTCCAAATTCTTCATTATGATATGTCAAATGCATGTATGAATTACAAGATATAGGGGGAGATCTCCATGATTCAACTCTTCAAGTGTGCATTGCTTCAAATGCAAATTCCTCACTATGAACATCTTCAGGGGGAGTTCTTCTATATCTTGCAATCAAATTCCTCAATATCAGTATTTACACTTCATATGTTTATCCCCGTTGAAAAGTTAACCTATATTGTCATCAATCACCAAAAAGGGGGAGATTGTAAGTGCATCTAGTGCCCCTTAGTGATTTTGGTGTATTGAAGACTTATAGGTTAAGGGACTAATGTGTTTTTGAGTGTACACAGGTCTATAAGTCTATGAGGAGTCCGATATTTACAGAGAAAGTCGACCCCTAAAAATGAAGTTCTTCAACTAAAGACTTTGGATTTCTGAAGACTTTCTGAAGACTTTGAAAGTGAAGAAATTGGTGCAATCCTGAAGACTTGGTATTCATTCGAGGAACATGAAGCGTGAAGACTTTGTTTTTGTAGTTTCATTTTCTCTTTCTTGAGTCATAGGAAACACCATACTGTTAAAGGGGGTCGAGGAAATACTAAGAAAAAATTTCCGTGTGATGCACAACTCAAAATCCTACACCTACCAATCCCTTCGAGTGAAGCCATTGGAAATCTCATACAGTTCAGTCATATTCTTCAGTGACAGAGACGAAGTTCTTCTGGTCTCTAAGGAATTTGTTTTGACTGAGGAGTTAGGAATTCGCCAGTGCAGATTACCTACACAGTGAGGAACATGATAGTCCTGAGGAATTTGATACTCAAATTTCCGACCGTTGCTGTGCTATGCGCCAGCTGTCCCAAAATATCTACCCACCTAATGGTCATATCATTGAAGGGCATTTATGTCTTATCATGTCGGGTTGCTCCCTAGGCTATAAATAGCTGCCCCCTACAACCACTAGTTGGTTGGCTGCTCCCAGAGAAACTGACACTTGTCATTTGAGAGCATCCCATCCTCCAAGGACTTTGAGCGAAAATCATCAAGTGAGAAAAACCCAAACCCAAACACCTACAAACCCCAAGTGATTGAGCATCACTGAAGAGATTGATCCTACGTGGATCCGACGCTCGTTACCTTTAAAGACCGTGCTTCTTCCAGACGGTTAGGCGTCAAGGTCTAGAGCATCCAAGAGGAATCGTGGATCGCCGAGTGACCAAGTTTGTGAAGGTTCGGAAGTCACCTGAAGACTTACCGCGAGTGATTGGGCGAGGTCTGTGTGACCTTAGCTCAAGGATAATACGGTGAGGACTGTGTGTCCGGGACTGTGTTTCCTCAGATTTAAATACCTAGCCGCTCCAACCAGATGTACAACTAAGACAACAGTTGGAACTGGTCTACCAAATCATTGTCTTCACCAAGCTCACAGGTTCTATTTCCTCAACTCTTTCATTTCCTCATAATTGTGTTGAGTGCTTGTTCATATCTGTGTTTGAAGACTTTGACTAAAGACTTTCTCAAATTCCTCGGTTCAATTCCTTCAGTCTGTTTGTCTTCATCCTGTGTTATCCTGTGCTTACGCTTTCTGTACTCTGTGCCTGTCTTAATTTCATCATGATGACTATGCTTGTGTATTGTTATGTTTACTTTTGAGTACTTATTCCGCTGCTAGTAGTTCTTCGCTAAGGAATTTCCTCACCTGCAAATTCCTCAGTGAAGAATTCATAAAAATCGCCTATTCACCCCCCTCTAGTCGATATAACGCACTTTCAAACACAAAACTTAAGGTAGAAAATCTCGTGAGCTCCGTTAGCGAAGGAAAACAAAACACCACTTCAAGGTACTGTAATATCATTCTTTATTTATATTGGTGTTAAACCCACTGTATTCCAACTTCTCTATGGTTTATAAACTATTTTACTAGCCATAGATTCATCAAAATAAGCAAACAACACATGAAAAACAGAATCTGTCAAAAACAGAACAGTCTGTAGTAATCTGTAGCTAGCACAAGATATGGAAAACCAAAAATTCTAAAATAAATTTATGGACGTGAGTAATTTATCTATTAATCATCTGCAAAAAGAATTAACTCAATATCACTTTCCAAATAAAAATGGCAGCAGTTCTCGTGAGTGCTAAAGTTTCTGTTTTTTACAGCAAGATTAACAAGACTTTCCCCAAGTCTTCCCAACGGTTCTACTTGGCACAAACACTAATTAAACACAAAAAACACAACCAAAACAGAGGCTAGATAAATTATTTTTTACTAAACAGGAGCAAAAAGCAAGGAATAAAAATAAAATTGGGTTGCGTCCCAACAAGCGCTATCGTTTAACGCCCCTAGCTAGGCATAAAAAGCAAGGATAGATCTAGGTATTGCCATTTTTGGTTTTAGGGAAGAAAAGAGCAAACTTGATATCTATGGAATTAATCTATCTATTTTGATAAAGCACATGGCTATTAATGGTAGAAGAAAGATTATGTATGTTACGGAAATTTGTATCTAAGCTAGCCTTCATCTCTTTGATAGATTCATTTTGGTAAGAGAGCAAAAGAGATGTAGATTCAACTTTCTCATTCATGGGGTGCTCAAATATGGTTTTCATCTTCTCATAAGTGTCTATGGCGTACCCTTCAAGAAAGCCTTCTTCAAATATAGAATCTAATACATACTTAAAAGAAGAAGGAAGGGCAATATAAAAGCTTTTTAAGTAAATTTCAATTTGGTATTGAGGCACATAGCTAGCCCTGATCCTTAATAGTCTATACCAAGCATCTTTCAAAGATTCATCAAGTAAATAATGAAAAATTCTGGAATCATCTTCATCAAAATTATTAAGAATCTCATTGATAACTCCGGTAGGTTTTTCCATAGTATCCTTATTTATGAGCTTAGGGAGAATAGAAGGGTTGTCCAAAGTACTAAAACTCGGGAGAGAACCCCCAACCCTTTTTGATTCAGACATGGCGGAAGAAAGGCGAGCGAGAAAAAGAGAGGGCAAATAAAATGGCAAGGTTGAAGTGGGGGAGAGGAAAACGAGAGGCAAATGGCAACTAATGTAATGCGGGAGATAAGGGTTTGTGATGGGTACTTGGTTTGTTGACTTTTGCGTAGACCTCCCCGACAACGGCGCCAGAAATCCTTCTTGCTACCTCTTGAGCATTGCGTTGGTTTTCCCTTGAAGAGGAAAGGGTGATGCAGCAAAGTAGCATAAGTATTTCCCTCAGTTTTTGAGAACCAAGGTATCAATCCAGTAGGAGGCTACGCGCGAGTCCCTCGCACCTACACAAAACAAATAAATCCTCGCAACCAACGCGATAAGGGGTTGTGAATCCCTACACGGTCACTTACGAGAGTGAGATCTGATAGATATGATAAGATAATATTTTTGGTATTTTTATGATAAAGATGCAAAGTAAAATAAAAGGCAATGAAAATAACTAAGTGTTGGAAGATTAATATGATGAAGATAGACCCGGGGGCCATAGGTTTCACTAGTGGCTTCTCTCAAGAGCATAAGTATTTTACGGTGGGTGAACAAATTACTGTTGAGCAATTGACAGAATTGAGCATAGTTATGAGAATATCTAGGTATGATCATGTATATAGGCATCACGTCTGAGACAAGTAGATCGACTCCTGCCTGCATCTACTACTATTACTCCACACATCGACCGCTATCCAGCATGCATCTAGAGTATTAAGTTCAAGAGAACAGAGTAACGCTTTAAGCAAGATGACATGATGTAGAGGGATAAATTCATGCAATATGATAAAAAAAACCATCTTGTTATCCTCGATGGCAACAATACAATACGTGCCTTACTGCCCCTACTGTCACTGGGAAAGGACACCTCAAGATTGAACCCAAAGCTAAGCACTTCTCCCATTGCAAGAAAGATCAATCTAGTAGGCCAAACCAAACTGATAATTCGTAGAGACTTGCAAAGATAACTAATCATACATAAAAGAATTCAGAGAAGATTCAAATATTGTTCATATATAAACTTGATCATAAACCCACAATTCATCGGTCTCAACAAACACACCACAAAAGAAGATTACATCGAATAGATCTACACGAGAGAGGGGGAGAACATTGTATTGAGATCCAAAAAGAGAGAAGAAGCCATCTAGCTAATAACTATGGACCCGAAGGTCTGAGGTAAACTACTCACACTTCATCGGAAGGGCTATGGTGTTGATGTAGAAGCCCTCCGTGATCGATGCCCCCTCCGGCGGAGCTCCGGAACAGGCCCCAAGATGGGATCTCGTGGATACAGAAAGTTACGGCGGTGGAATTAGGGTTTTGGCTCCGTATCTGATCGTTTGGGGGTACATAGGTATATATAGGAGGAAGGAGTGTGTCGCTGGAGCAACAGGGGGCCCATGAGGGTGGAGGGCGCGCCTGGGGGGGGGGGGGGGGTAGGCACGCCCCCTACCTCGTGGCTTCCCTGTTGGTTGCTTGACATAGGGTCCAAGTCTCCTGTATCATGTTCGTTCCGAAAATCACGTTCCCGAAGGTTTCATTCCGTTTGGACTCCGTTTGATATTCCTTTTCTTAGAAACCCTAAAATTGGTAAAAAAACAATTCTAGGCTAGGCCTCCGGTTAGTAGGTTAGTCCCAAAAATAATATAAAAGTGAATAATAAAGCCCAATAATGTCCAAAACAGAAGATAATATAGCATGGAGCAATCAAAAATTATAGATACGTTGGAGACGTATCACCTATCGCGAGTACACGCGTACGCGAAAGGCGTCCGCTCAATTGAACATCAAGCTAGGCGTAGCGTCGCCCTGGGACTCCGACGATGATCGGTATCATGACGCTTACATTGAGACATCGAAGGAGGACATCACCGAGGCGGAGGCGGATGACGAGGAGTAGTTGAACTAATGACGACCCACAAGTATAGGGGATCAGTTGTAGCTCTTTTCGATAAGTAAGAGTGTCGAACCTAACGAGGAGAAGAAGGAAATGAGAAGTGGTTTTCAGCAAGGTAATGTCTGCAAGTGCTGAAATTGTAAGTAATAGAGTAGTTTGATAGCAAAATATTTTGTAACGAGGAAGTAATGATACTAGTAACAAAAGTGCAGCAAGGTATCCCAATCCTTTTGAGGCAAAGGATAGGCCAAAACGGTCTCTTATAATAAGCAAAGCGTTCTTGAGGGCACACGGGAATTTCATCTAGTCACTTTCATAATGTTGATTCGATTCGTGTTCGCTACTTTGATAATTTGATATGTGGGTGGACCGGTGCTTAGGTGTCGTTCTTACTTGAACAAACCTCCTAATTATGATTAACCCCCTCGCAAGCATCCGCAACTACGAGAAAAATATTAAGGATAAATCCTAACCATACATTAAACTTTTGGATCCAATTGGTCCCTTACGGAATAGCGCATAAACTAGGGTTTAAGCTTCTGTCACTCTCGCAACCCAACATCTAATAACTACTCCACAATGCATTCCCTTAGTCCCAAATATGGTGAAGTGTCATGTAGTCGACATTCACATGACACGAGTAAGGGAAATCACAACATACATACTATCAAAATATCGAACACATATCAAGTTCACATGATTACTTGCAACATGATTTCTCCCGTGACCTCAAGAACAAAAGTAACTACTCACAAGTGATAAACATGCTCAAAATCAGAGGGGTATTAAATATCATAATGGATCTGAACATATAATCTTCCACCAAATAAACCATATAGTAATCAACTACAAGATGTAATCAACCCTACTAGTCACCTACAAGCACCAATCTATAGTTTGGTACAAAGATTGAACACAATAGATGAACTAGGGCTTGAGAGGAGATGGTGTTGTTGAAAATGTTGATGGAGATTGCCCTCCCCAAGATGGGAGAGTTGTTGGTGATGATGATGACGAAGATTTCCCTCTTCGGGAGGGAAGTTCCCCAGGCGGAATCGCTCCGCCGGAGGGCAAAAGTGCTCCTGCCCAAGTTCTGCCTCGAGACGGCGACGCTCCGTCCCGAAAGTCCTCTCCTTATTTTTCTAGGTCAAAATGACTTATATACCAGAAGATGGGCACCAGAGGTTGGCCTGGGTGAGCACAACCCACCAGGGCACGCCCTGGTGTCTTGTGCTCACCAGGGTGGCCCCCTCCGGTACTTATTTGCTCCAATATTTCTCATATATTCCATAAAAATCTCCGTAAAGTTTCAGCTTGTTTGGAGTTTTGCAGAATAGGTAGCCCGGCGTACCTTTTCCAGGTCCAGATTTCTAGTTGTCAGAATTCTCCCTCTTTGTGTGTACCTTGCATATTATGAGAGAAAAGGAATTAGAATTACTCAAAAAAGCATTATTATGCATAAAAACATCATAAATAACAGTAGGAAAACATGATGCAAAATGGATGTATCAACTCCCCCAAGCTTAGACCTCGCTTGTCCTCAAGCGAAAACCGAAATCGAAAAACATGTTGATATGTCTCCAACTTATTATAATTTTTGATTGTTCCATACTATTATATTATCTATCTTGGATGTCTTATATGCATTTATATGATTTTTGGGACTAACCTATTAACCTAGAGCCCAGTGCCAGTTTTTGTTTTTTTCTTGTTTTTGAGTTTCGCAGGAAAGGAATATCAAACGGAGTCCAATTGACATGAAACTTTACGATGATTGTTTTTGGAAAAAAAGAAACCCACGGAGTATTGGAGTTGGGCTAGAAGAGTCCCGAGTCATCCACAAGGGTGGAAGGCTCCCCCAACCCCCTAGGGCGCGCCCTCTGATCTTGTGGTTGACTCGTGGACCCCCCTGACTTGTTCTTGACGCCAACACCTCTTATACATCCCCAAACCTCCAGAACAGAACCTAGACCAAGAGTTCCTCTGCTGCAAGCCTCTATAGCCACCAAAAACCAATCGGGACCCTGTTCCGGCACCCTGCCAGAGGGGGAAATCATCACCTGTGGCCATATTCATCATCTGGGCGCTCTCCATGATGATGAGGGAGTAGTTCACCCTCGAGGCTGAGGGTATGTACCAGTAGCTATGTGTTTGATCTTTCTCTCTCTCTCTCTCTCTCTTGTATTCTTGATATGGCACGATCTTGATGTACCGCGAGCTTTGCTATTATAGTTGGATCTTCATTCCTACTCGTCCGCGAGTAGGTAAATGATAAAAGAAATAATTTATGAAGTGTGAATGCTAGCAATGTGCATAAGTTTGATCAATGATAATTTTAATCACTTCTCCTAGCATCATAACACCAATTCTTTCTTATGAAACTTCTCATGTTATAGTAGCAACCAATTCACATGTTAAGGTTCAAACAATGACTTCTCTTGAAACTCAACAACCTATGTTCTTAGTCACCAAGCAATTGCAATTCAACTTATTCAACAGAGTTTAAGTAAGAGCTCCACATACTCAACCATCATGTACTCTTCTATGATTTCTAACACTCACCGCATACACATGAGCAAAACGTTTCAACCTGGCACATAGAAAGATAGGGGCTTATTGTTTTGCCTCCCAACATATCACCTCAAGGGTGATGTCAACAATAATAACTCATGCTACCCATATTCAACTGGACATATGTGCCTAGATCTTTCTTCACCACATGATGCTTTCCAAAAGAGAAAAATAAAAAGGAATAGAGATAAGAACTTTGACTCTTTGCATAAAAGTAAATACATAAAAGTAAAATATAGGCCCTTCGCAGAGGGAAGTAGGTATTTGTAGATGTGCCACAGCTCAAAGCGAAAATTAGAGATAAAAACATTTTGAGAGGCATACTTTTCCCACCAATGAAAACGACTTATAGCTCCCAACACTTTCCATGCTAGATATATCATAGGCGGTTCCCAAACAGAAAATAAAGTTTCTTCCTTTTTCCACCATACTTTCACTTTCCATGGCTAACCGTATCCACGGGTTCCCTCCATACCAACACTTTCCAAGGAATTTATTATTTGACAACATAAAGTAAATTCATTTTTCATTTCGGGACTGGGCATCCCTAATACCTTTGCCTTACTCTCATGCAATGACAAGTGAATAAACATTCATCGTGAGAATAACACATCTAGCATTGGCCACCCCTCATCGCCTCGCGAGCGGTACGAGCACACAAAAGAGAAATTTATTTTGAATATTAGAGATGGCACATACAAATTTGCTTAGAACGGAAAAAGAATACCGCATATAGGTAGATATAGTGGACTCTTGAAAATAAGATTTGGGTTTAAGGGTTTTTGGATGCACAAGTAGTATCTCTACTTGGTGCGGAATTTTTGGCTAGCAAAGATGGGGCAAGCACCACATGTTGAAGGATCTATGACAATATAACTTCTATGTGAATATGAACAAACATAAACCATTACGTTGTCTTCCGTATCCTACGTCAACAATTTTGGCATATAATATTTTGATGAGGGCTCACAATCACAAAAGATTTCAATGATGGTGTATTTATATGTGAAAGTTCTCTTCCTTATACTAATTATTCATGAATTGCTTGTATGACCAATATTGTGATTGTCAAGCCTCAAACGATTTCACTCTCTAAACCCAATGTGAAGCTACCACTAGGCATGATATGATTTCAACTTTATGATATTCAATTTATTCAACAATTTACTCATAGGATATAAGTGAAGCACAAGAGTAATGACAAGCTACTCCAAAAAGATATAAGTGAAGACCAAATGAGTAGTTAAGTAAATAGATAGCTATGTGTGGACTCTCTCTTATTTAAAACTTTTCAGACCTAAATATTTTGTTAAAACAGAAAGCAAAACAAAAATAAAATGACATTTCAAGAATATCACACATCATGTGAAGAATCAAAAACTTAGGCTCAATAGATACTAACCGATAATTGTTGAAGAAGAAAGGTGGGATGCCTACCGGGGCATCCCCAAGCTTAGATGCTTGAGACTTCTTGAAATATTATCTTGCGGTGCGTTGGGCATCCCCAATCTTGAGCTTTTGTGTCTCCTTAATTCTTCTCATATCACAGTTTTCCTAAATCTCAAAAGCTTCATCCACACAAAACTTAACAAGAACTCATGAGATCAGTTAGTATAAACCAATGCAAAATCCTTATCATTATTTACTGTAGAAAATCACTAAAATTATTATTCAACATTGCATACTAAATGCCTCTACATATTTAATACTCATATCCTCAAATAGAATCATTAAACAAGCAAACATATGCAAACAATGCAAACATAACAGCAATCTGCCAAAACAGTACAGTCTGTAAAGAATGCAAGAGTATCAATACTTATTGAACTCCAAGCATTATGAAAATTTACCACACTGTAGAAAATTTATCAGTGCTCATTTTGCAAAAAGTTACAACATTTTATCACATTCTGACTTTTCTCAGGAATTTTTGCAACAACGGTAAACTTTCTGTTTTCAAACAGCAACAAGTAGACTTGCAAAATAAGCATGGCAAAGGCTATCATTGCCACTTTTATTGAAATAAAAGATGAAAAACATTATTCTAAATATCATGAAGCAAATCCTAACAAAATAAATTGATGCTCCAAGCAAAACACATATCATGTGACGAATGAAAACATAGCTCCAAGTGAGGTTACGATAATGTTGGAGACGAAAGAGGGGATGCCTTCCAAGGCATCCCCAAGCTTAGTTGCTTGGATATTCCTTGAATATTACCTTGGGTTGCCTTGGGAATACCCAAGATTAGGGTCTTGTCACTCCTTATTCTCCTCATATCGACATCTCACCCAAAACTTGAAAACTTCAATCGCACAAAACTTAACAGAACTTTGTGAGATAGGTTACTATGATAAAGAGCAAACCATTTCACTTTGGTACTGTGAAAGACAAGATTCATAATTGTTTACACACAATGCCTACTATAGCATATCATTTCCACAATTTATATTGAACAGTATAAGCCATAGAAACTACTCCCTCCGTTCCTAAATATTTGTCTTTCTAAACATTTCAAATGACTACTACATACGGATGTATGTAGACATATTTTAGAGTATAGATTCACTTATTTTGCTCCGTATGTAGTCACTTGTTGAAATGCCTAGAAAGACAAGTATTTAGGAACGGAGGGAGTAGAAAATAAGCAAACTATGGATTGAAAACAGAATCTGTCAAAAACCGAACAGTCTGTAGTAATCTGTACTCAAACCATACTTCTGCTACTCCAAAAATTCTGAAAAATTAGGAAAACCTGAGAAATTTTTCTATTGATCTTCTGCAAAAAGAATCAGCATTTTATCACGCTTCTGTTAAAAAGGAGAATTATTTTCGTGAGTGCAAAAGTTTCTTTTTTCAGCAAGATCAAATCAACTATCACCATAAACCATCCCAAAGGCTTTACTTGGCACTTTATTGAAACAAAAGCAATAAAACATGATTACTACAGTAGCCTAATCATGTGAACACACAAAAACAGTAGGTAAAAGTGTTGGGTTGTCTCCCAACAAGCTCTTTTCTTTGATGCCTTTTAGCTAGGCACGATGATTTCAATGATGCTCGCATAAAAGACAAGAGTTGAAACATAACAAGAGCATCATGAAACACATGTAAAACACATTTAAGCCTAACACACTTCCTATGCATAGCGATTTTGTGAGCAAACAATTTATGGGAACAAGAATCAACTAGCATAGGAAGGCAAAACAAGCAAAACTTCAAGATTTTCAACACATGGAGAGGAAACTTGATATTATTGAGATATGTAGAAGCATATGTTCCTCTCTCATAATAATTTTCAGTAGCATCATCAATTAATTCAACAATATAACTATCACATAAAGAACTCTTTTCATGATGCATAAGCATAGATATTTTCTTACTCTCCACATAAGCAAATTTATTCTCATGAATAGTAGTGGGAGCAAACTCAACAAAATAACTATCATGGGATTGAAAATTAAAATCATGATCACAAGTTTCATGGTTATTATTATTCTTTATAGCATACATGTCATCACCATAATCATCATAGATAGCAACTTTGTTATCATAGTCAATTGAATCCTCATCCAAAATGGTGGATTCATCACTAAATAAAGTCATGACCTCTCCAAATCCACTTTCATCATTATAATCATCATAAATAGGAGGCATACAATCATTATAACAAATTTGCACATCAAATCTTGGGGGACTAAAAATATCATCTTCATCAAACATAGCATCCCCAAGCTTATGACTTTGCATATCAATAGCATCATGGATATTCAAAGAATTCATACTAACAACATTGCAATCATGCTCACCATTTATACCAAACATTCTATTGAATTCTTCTTCTATCAATTGAGCACAATTTTATTTTCCATCATTTTCACGAAAGATATTATAAAGATGATCAATAATATGATGCAACCTCAATTCCATGTTTTTTATAAACCAAACTAGTGATAAAACAGGAAACTAAAAGACTCGATTGCAAGATCTAAAGATATACCTTCAAGCACTCACCTCCGTGGCAACGGCGCCAGAAAAGAGCTTGATGTCTACTACGCAACTTTATTCTTGTAGACACGTGTTGGGCCTCCAAGCGCAGACTTTTGTAGGATAGTAGCAATTTTGCCTCAAGTGGATGACCTAAGGTTTATCAATCCGTGAGAGGTGTAGGATGAAGATGGTCTCTCTCAAACGATCCTGCAACCAAATACAAGAAATCTCTTATGTCCCCAACAACCCAATACAATGGCGAATTGTATAGGTGCACTAGTTCGGCGAAGAGATGGTAATAAAAGTGTAATATGGATGGTAGAAATATATTTTTATAATCAGAATAAATAAAAATAGCAAGGTAGCAAATAGTGAACGGGCACAAAAACCGTGTTACAATGCTTAAAAACAAGGCCTAGGGTCCGTACTTTCCTAGTGCAATCTCTCAACAGTGCTAACATAGTTGGATCATATGATTATTGATGTCTACTACACAACCTTCTTCTTGTAGACGTTGTTGGGCCTCCAAGTGCAAAGGTTTGTAGGATAGTAGCAATTTCCCTCAAGTGGATGACCTAAGGTTTATCAATCCGTGGGAGGCGTAGGATGAAGATGGTCTCTCTCAAACAACCTTGCAACCAAATATCAAAGAGTCTCTTGTGTCCCCAACACACCCAAGACAATGGTAAATTGTATAGGTGCACTAGTTCGGCGAAGAGATGGTGATACAAGTGCAATATGGATGGTAGATATAGGTTTTTGTAATCTGAAAAATATAAAAACAGCAAGGTAACTAATGATAAAAGTGAGCACAAATGGGATTGCAATGCTTCAAAACAAGACCTGGGGTTCATACTTTCACTAGTGCAAGTTCTCTCAACAATAATAACATAATTGGATCATATAACAATCCCTCAACATGCAACAAAGAGTCACTCCAAAGTCACTAATAGCAGAGAACAAACGAAGATATTATTGTAGGGTACGAAACCACCTCAAAGTTATTCTTTCCGATCAATCCATTGGGCTATTCCTATAAGTGTGACAAACAGCCCTAGAGTTCATAGTAAAATAACTCCTTAAGACACAAATCAACCAAAACCCTAATGTCACATGGATACTCCAATGTCACCTCAAGTATCCATGGGTATGATTATACGATATGCATCACACAATCTCAGATTCATCTATTCAACCAACACAAAGAACTTCAAAGAGTGCCCCAAAGTTTCTACCGGAGAGTCTAGACAAAAACGTATGCCAACCCCTATGCATAGATTCCCAAGGTCACGGAACCGGCAAGTTGATCACCAAAACATGCATCAAGTGAATCAATAGAATACCCCATTGTCACCACGGGTATCCCACGCAAGACATACATCAAGTGTTCTCAAATCCTTAAAGACTCAATCCGATAAGATAACTTCAAAGGGAAAACTCAATCCATTACAAGAAGGTAGAGGGGCAGAAACATCATAAGATCCAACTATAGTAGTAAAGCTCGCGGTACATCAAGATCGTGCCAAATCAAGAACATGAGAGAGAGAGAGATATCAAACACATAGCTACTGGTACATACCCTTAGCCCCGAGGGTGAACTACTCCCTCCTCATCATGGAGAGCGCCGAGATGATGAAGATGACCACCGGTGATGATTCCCCCCTCTGGCAGGGTGCCGGAACAGGGTCCCGATTGGTTTTTAGTGTCTACAGAGGCTTGCGGTGGTGGAACTCCCGATCTAGGTTTCTTTTCAGGGGTTTCTGTATTTATAGGAATTTTTGGCGTCGGTCTCACGTCAGGGGGGTCTCCGAGTCATTCACGAGGCAGGGGGGCGCGCCCTCCACCCTCGTGGATGGCTCGAGACTCTTCTGGCCCAACTATTTTACTCGGGGGGCTTCTTTTGGTCCATAAGAAATCATCAAAAATTGGCACGTCAATTGGACTCTGTTTGGTATTCCGTTTCTGTAAAACTCAAAAACAAGGAAAAACAGAAACTGGCACTGGGCTCTATGTTAATAGGTTAGTCCCAAAAGTCATATAAAATAGCATATAAATGCATATAAAACATCCAAGATGGATAATATAATAGCATGGAACAATCAAAAATTATATATACCTTGGAGATGTATCAAGCATCCCCAAGCTTAATTCCTTCTCGTCCTTGAGTAGGTAAATGATAAAAACAGAATTTTTGATGTGGAATGCTCCTAACATATTTATCAATGTAATCTTCTCTATTGTGGCAAGAATATTCAGATCCATAAGATTCAAAACAAAAGTTTAATATTGAGACAAAAACAATAATACTTCAAGCGTACTAACAAACTAATCATGTCTTCTGAAAATAACATGGCCAAAGAAAGCTATCCCTACAAAATCATATAGTCTGGCTATGCTCTATCTTCATCAAACAAAGTATTTAATCATGCACAACCCTGATGAAAAGCCAAGCAATTGTTTCATACTTTTGATGTTCTCAAACTTTTTCAATCTTCACGCAATACATGAGCGTGAGCCATGGATATAGCACTAAAGGTGGAATAGAATATGGTGGTTGTGGAGAAGACAAAAAGGAGGAAGATAGTCTCACATCAACTAGGCATATCAACGGGCTATGGAGATGCCCATCAATAGATATCAATGTGAGTGAGTAGGGATTGCCATGCAACGGATGCACTAGAGCTATAAGTGTATGAAAGCTCAAAAGGAACCTAAGTGGGTGTGCATCCAACTTGCTTGCTCACGAAGACCTAGGGCACTTTGAGGAAGCCCATCATTGGAATATACAAGACAAGTTCTTATAATGAAAATTCCCACTAGTAAATGAAAGTGACAACATAGGAGACTCTCTATCATGAAGGTCATGGTGCTACTTTGAAGCACAAGTGTGGTAAAAGGATAGTAGTGTTGCCCCTTCTCTCTTTTTCTCTCATTTTTTTTCTTTTTTTGGGGCCTTCATTTTTTGGCCTTTTTTATTTTTCGTCCGGAGTCTCATCCCGACTTGTGGGGGAATCATAGTCTCCATCATCCTTTCCTCACTGGGAAAATACTCTAATAATGAAGATCATCACACTTTTATTTACTTACAACTCGATACTTAGAACAAAATATGACTCTATATGAATGCCTCCAGCGGTGTACCGGGATGTGTGATGAATCAAGAGTGACATGTATGAAAGAATTATGAACGGTGGCTTTGCCACAAATACGATGTCAACTACATGATCATGCAAAGCAATATGACAATGATGGAGCTGAAGGAAATATGCCCTAGAGGCAATAATAAAGTTATTATTTATTTCCTTATATCATGATAAATGGTTATTATTCATGCTAGAATTGTATTAACCGGAAACATGATACATGTGTGAATACATAGACAAACAGAGTGTCACCAGTATGCCTCTACTTGACTAGCTCGTTGATCAAAGATGGTTATGTTTCCTAACCATAGACATGAATTGTCATTTGATTAACGGGATCACATCATTAGGAGAATGATGTGATTGACTTGACCCATTTCGTTAGCTTAGCACTTGATAGTTTAGTTTGTTGCTATTGCTTTCTTCATAACTTATACATGTTACTATGACTATGAGATTATGCAACTCCCGTTTACCAGAGGAACACTTTGTGTGCTACTAAACGTCACAACGTAACTAGGTGATTATAAAGGTGCTCTATAGGTCTCTCCGAAGGTACTTGTTGGGTTGGCGTATTTCAAGATTAGGATTTGTCACTCCGATTGTCGAAGAGGTATCTCCAGGCCCACTCGGTAATGCACATCACTTAAGCCTTGCAAGCATTGCAACTAATGAGTTAGTTGCGGGATGATGTATTACGGAACGAGTAAAGAGAATTGCCAGTAATGAGATTGAACTAGGTATTGAGATACCGACGATCGAATCTCGGGCAAGTAACATACCGATGACAAAGGGAACAACGTATGTTGTCATGCGGTTTGACCGATAAAGATCTTCGTAGAATATGTGGGAGCCAATCTGAGCATCTAGGTTCCGCTATTGGTTATTGACCGGAGACGTGTCTCGGTCATGTCTACATAGTTCTCGAACCCATAGGGTCCGCATGCTTAACGTTTCAACGACAGTTATATTATGAGTTTATATGTTTTGATGTACCGAAGGTTGTTCGGAGTCCCGGATGTCATCATGAACATGACGAGGAGTCTCAAAATGGTCGAGACATGAAGAATGATATATTGGAAGCCTATGTTTGGATATCGGAAGTGTTCCGGGTGAAATCATGATTTTACCGGAGTACCGAGGGGTTACCAGAACTCCCCGGGGGGATAATGGGCCATAGTGGGCCTTAGTGGAGAAGAGGAGAGGAGGCCAGGGCAAGGGCCGCGCACCCCTCCCCCCTAGTCCGAATAGGACAAGGAGAGGGGGGCGGCGCCCCCCCTTTCCTTCTTCTCCTCCACCTCTTTGCCCCTCTTCTCCTAATCCAACAAGGAAAAGGGAGGGAGTCCTACTCCCAGTAGGAGTAGGACTCCTCCTGGTGCGCCCCCTCCTGGCCGGCCGCACCTCCCCCTTTCTCCTTTATATACGGGGGCAGGGGGCACCATGGAGACACAACAGTTGATCGTTTGATCTTTTAGCCATGTGCGGTGCCCCCTCCACCATAGTCCACCTCGATAATACTGTAGCGATGCTTAGGCGAAGCCCTGCGTCGGTAGAACATCATCATCGTCACCACGCCATTGTGATGACGAAACTCTCCCTCAACACTCGGCTAGATCGGAGTTCGAGGGACGTCATCGGGCTGAACATGTGCTGAACTCGGAGGTGTCGTACGTTCGGTACTTGATCGGTCGGATCGTGAAGACGTACGACTACATCAACCGCGTTGTGCTAACGCTTCCGCTTTAGGTCTAAGAGGGTACGTGGACAACACTCTCCCCTCTCGTTGCTATGCATCACCATAATCTTGCGTGTGCGTAGGAATTTTTTTGAAATTACTACGTTCCCCAACAGTGGCATCCGAGCCAGGTTCTATGTGTAGATGTCATATGCACGAGTATAACACAAGTGAGTTGTGGGCGATATAAGTCATACTGCTTACCAGCATGTCATACTTTGGTTCAGAGGTATTGTTGGATGAAGCGGCCCAAACCGACATTACGCGTACGCTTACGCGAGACTGGTTCTACCGACGTGCTTTGCACACAGGTGGCTGGCGGGTGTCAGTTTCTCCAACTTTAGTTGAACCGAGTGTGGCTACGCCCAGTCCTTGCGAAGGTTAAAACAACACCAACTTGACAAACTATCATTGTGGTTTTGATGCGTAGGTAAGAACGATTCTTGCTAAGCCCAGTAGCAGTGACGTAAAACTTGCAACAACAAAGTAGAGGACGTCTAACTTGTTTTCGCAGGGCATGTTGTGATGTGATATGGTCAAGACATGATGCTAACTTTTATTGTATGAGATGATCATGTTTTGTAACCAAGTTATCGGCAACTGGCAGGAGCCATATGGTTGTCGCTTTATTGTATGCAATGCAATTGCCCTGTAATGCTTTACTTTATCACTAAGCGGTAGCGATAGTTGTAGAAGCATAAGATTGGCGAGACGACAACGATGCTACGATGGAGATCAAGGTGTCGCGCCGGTGACGATGGTGATCATGACGGTGCTTCGGAGATGGAGATCACAAGCACAAGATGATGATGGCCATATCATACCACTTATATTGATTGCATGTGATGTTTATCTTTTATGCATCTTATCTTGCTTTGATTGACGGTAGCATTATAAGATGATCTCTCACTAAATTTCAAGATGAAAGTGTTCTCCCTGAGTATGCACCGTTGCCAAAGTTCGTCGTGCCCAGACACCACGTGATGATCGGGTGTGATAAGCTCTACGTCCATCTATAACGGGTGCAAGCCAGTTTGGCACACGCAGAATACTCAGGTTAAACTTGACGAGCCTAGCATATGCAGATATGGCCTCAGAACACTGAGACCGAAAGGTCGAGTGTGAATCATATAGTAGATATGATCAACATAGTGATGTTCACCATTGAAAGCTACTCCATTTCACGTGATGATCGGTTATGGTTTAGTTGATTTGGATCACGTGATCACTTAGAGGATTAGAGGGATTTCTATCTAAATGGGAGTTCTTAAGTAATATGATTAATTTAACTTAAATTTATCATGAACTTAGTACCTGATAGTATCTTGCTTGTCTATGTTGATTGTAGATAGCCCATGTTCTTGTTCCGTTGAATTTTAATGCGTTCCTTGAGAAAGCAAAATTAAAAGATGATGGTAGCAATTACATGGACTGGGTCCATAACTTGAGGATTATCCTCATTGCTGCACATAAGAGTTACGTCCTGGAAGCACCGCTAGGTGTACCACCTGCACCAGAAACTATAGACATTGTGAATGCCTGGCAGTCACATGTTGATGACTACTCGATAGTTCAGTGTGCCATGCTTTACGGCTTAGAACCGGGACTTCAATGACATTTTGAACATCATGGAGCATATGAGATGTTCCAGGAATTGAAGTTAATATTTCAAAAGAATGCCCGGATTGAGAGATATGAAGTCTCCAATAAATTCTACAGCTGCAAAATGGAGGAGAATAGTTCTGTCAGTGAGCATATACTCAAGATGTCTGGGTACTACAATCACTTGATTCAACTGGGAGTTAATCTTCCGGATGATTGCGTCATTGACAAAATTCTTCAATCACTGCCACCAAGCTACAAGAGCTTCGTGATGAACTATAACATGCAAGGGATGGATAAGACGATTCCCGAGCTCTTCGCAATTCTAAAGGCCGCGGAGGTAGAAATCAAGAAGGAGCATCAAGTGTTGGTGGTTAGTAAGACCACTAGTTTCAAGAAAAAGGGCAAAGGGAAGAAGAAGGGGAACTTCAAGAAGAACAACAAGCAAGTTGCTGCTCAAGAGAAGAAACCCAAGTCTGGACCTAAGCCTGAAACTGAGTGCTTCTACTGCAAGCAGACTGGTCACTGGAAGCGGAACTGCCCCAAGTATTTGGCAGATAAGAAGGACGGCAAGGTGAACAAAGGTATATGTGATATACATGTTATTGATGTGTACCTTACCAGAGCTCGTAGTAGCACCTGGGTATTTGATACTGGTTATGTTGCTAATATTTGCAACTCGAAACAGGGACTACGGATTAAGCGAACACTGGCCAAGGACGAGGTGACGATGCATGTGGGAAACGGTTCCAAAGTCGATGTGATCGTCATCGGCATGCTACCTCTACATCTACCTTCAGGATTAGTATTAGACCTAAATAATTGTTATTTGGTGCCAGCGTTGAGCATGAACATTATATCTGGATCTTGTTTGATGCGAGACGGTTATTCATTTAAATCAGAGAATAATGGTTGTTCTATTTATATGAGTAATATCTTTTATGGTCATGCACCCTTGAAGAGTGGTCTATTTTTGATGAATCTCGATAGTAGTGATACACATATTCATAATGTTGAAGCCAAAAGATGCAGAGCTGATAATGATAGTGCAACTTATTTGTGGCACTGTCGTTTAGGTCATATCAGTGTAAAGCGCATGAAGAAACTCCATACTGTTGGACTTTTGGAACCACTTGATTATGAATCACTTGGTACTTGCGAACCGTGCCTCATGGGCAGGATGACTAAAATGCCGTTCTCCGGTACTATGGAGAGAGCAACAAATTTGTTAGAAATCACACATACAGATGTATGTGGTCCGATGAATGTTGAGGCTCGCGGCGGATATCATTATTTTCTCACCTTCACAGATGATTTAAGCAGATATGGGTATATCTACCTAATGGAACATAAGTCTGAGACATTTGAGAAGTTCAAAGAATTTCAGAGTGTAGTTGAAAATCATCATAACAAGAAAATAAAGTTTCTACGATCTGATCATGGAGGAGAATATTTGAGTTACGAGTTTGGTCTACATTTGAAACAATGCGGAATAGTTTCGCAACTCACGCCACCCGGAACACCACAGCGTAATGGTGTGTCCGAACGTCGTAATCGTACATTACTAGATATGGTGCGATCTATGATGTCTCTTACTGATTTACCGCTACCGTTTTGGGGTTATGCTTTAGAGACGGCTGCATCCACGTTAAATAGGTCACCATTGAAATCCGTTGAGACGACGCCTTATGAACTGTGGTTTGGCAAGAAACCAAAGTTGTCGTTTCTTAAAGTTCAGGGCTGCGATGCTTATGCGAAAAACTTCAACCTAATAAGCTCGAATCCAAATCAGAGAAATGTGTCTTGATAGGATACCCAAAGGAGACTATTGGGTACACCTTCTATCACAGATCCGAAGGCAAGACATTCATTGCTAAGAATGGATCCTTTCTAGAGAAGGAGTTTCTCTCGAAAGAAGTGAGTGGGAGGAAAGTAGAACTTGATGAGGTAACTGTACCTGCTCCCTTATTGGAAAGTAGTTCATCACAGAAACCGGTTCCTGTGACGCCTACACCAGTTAGTGAGGAAGTTAATGATGATGATCATGGAACTTCAGATCAAGGTGTTACTAATACGTCTCCAACGTATCTATAATTTTTTATTGTTCCATGCTATTATATTATCAACCTTGGATGTTTTATATGCACTTATATGCTATTTTATATGATTTTTGGGACTAACCTATTAACCTAGAGCCCAGTGCCAGTTTCTGTTTTTTCCTCATTTTAGAATATCGCAGAAAAGGAAAATCAAACAGAGTCCAATTGACCTGAAACTTCACGGAACTTATTTTGGATCAGAAGAAGTCCAGAAGACTTGGAGTCCACGTAAGGGAAGCTTCGAGGAGGCCACGACGTAGGGGGGCGCGCCCACCCCCCTGGGCGCGCCCTCCACACTCGTGGGCCCCTCGTGGCCCCCCTGACGTACTTCTTGCGCCTATATATCTCCATATACCCTAAAAACATCCGAGAACACAATAGATCGGGAGTTCCGCCGCCAGAAGCCTCCGTAGCCACCGAAAGCCAATCTAGACCCGTTCCAGCACCCTGCCGGAGGAGGCAATCCTTCTCCGGTGGCCATCTTCATCATCCCGGTGCTCTCCATGACGAGGAGGGAGTAGTTCTCCCTCGGGGCTAAGGGTATGTACCAATAGCTATGTGTTTGATCTCTCTCTCTCGTGTTCTTGATTTGGCACGATCTTGATGTATCGCGAGCTTTGCTATTATAGTTGGATCTTATGTTTCTTCTCCCCCTCTACTCTCTTGTAATGGATTGAGTTTCCCCTTTGAAGTTATCTTATCGGATTGAGTCTTTAAAGATTTGAGAACACTTGATGTATGTCTTGTCGTGCGTATCTGTGGTGACAATGGGATACCACGTGATTCACTTGATGTATGTTTTGGTGATCAACTTGCGGGTTCTGCCCATGAACCTATGCATAGGGGTTGGCACACGTTTTCGTCGTGATTCTCCGATAGAAACTTTGGGGCACTCTTTGAGGTTCTATGTGTTGGTTGAATAGATGAATCTGAGATTGTGTGAAGCATATCGTATAATCATACCCACGGATACTTGAGGTGACATTGGAGTATCTAGGTGACATTAGGGTTTTGGTTGATTTGTGTCTTAAGGTGTTATTCTAGTACGAACTCTAGGGCTATTTGTGACACTTATAGGAATAGCCCAACGGATTGATTGGAAAGAATAACTTTGAGGTGGTTTCGTACCCTACCATAATCTCTTCGTCCGTTCTCCGCTATTAGTGACTTTGGAGTGACTCTTTGTTGCATGTTGAGGGATAGTTATGTGATCCAATTATGTTAGTATTGTTGAGGGAACTTGCACTAGCGAAAGTATGAACCCTAGGCCTTGTTTCAACGCATTGCAATACCGTTTACGCTCACTTTTATCATTCGTTACCTTGCTGTTTTTATATTTTCAGATTACAAAAATTATGATCTACCATCCATATACCACTTGTATCACCATCTCTTCGCCGAACTAGTGCACCTATACAATTTACCATTGTATTGGGTGTGTTGGGGACACAAGAGACTCTTTGTTATTTGGTTGCAGGGTTGCTTTAGAGAGACCATCTTCATCCTACGCCCCCTATGGATTGATAAACCTTAGGTCATCCACTTGAGGGAAATTTGCTACTGCCCTACAAACCTCAGCACTTGGAGGCCCAACAACGTCTACAAGAAGAAGGTTGTGTAGTAGACATCAAGCTCTTTTCTGGCGCCGTTGCCGGGGAGGTTAGCGCTTGAAGGTATATCTTTAGATCTTGTAATCGAGTCTTTTAGTTTCTTGTTTTATCACTAGTTTAGTTTATAAAAGAAAACTATAAAAAATGGAATTGATTTTGCCTCATACACTTCATCTTTTTAATATCTTTTGTGAGTATGATGGAAAGGATAATTGTGCTCAAGTGCTAGAAGAATAAATCTATAAAATGTTTGGCACTAAATATTTGAATGATGAGCATGATTGCAATATTTTTAGTATGAATTCCTTGAATATCCATGATGCTAATGATATGCAAAGCCACAAGCTTGGGGAAGCTATGTTTGATGAAGATGATATTTTTTGTCCCCCATGCTTTGATGAGCAAATTTACTATGATGAAAGCATGCCTCCTATCTATGATGATTATTGTGATGACACTTATGCTTTAATGAATAATGATAACCATGAAACTTGTCATCTTGATCTTAATTTTCAATCACATGATAGTTATTTTGTTGAGTTTGCTCCCACCATTATTCATGAGAAGAAATTGGCTTATGTGGTGAGTAATAAAATTTATATGCTTGTAGATCATGAAAAGAATGCTTTAGGTGCTGGTTATATTATTGAATTCATTCATGATGCTATTGAAAATTATTATGAGGGAGGAATATATGCTTGTAGGAATTGCAATAATATCAAGTTTCCTCTCTATGTGCTTAAAGTTTTGAAGTTATGCTTGTTTTACCTTCTTATGCAAGTTGATTCTTGTTCCCACAACTTGTTTGCTCACAAAATACCTATGCATAGGAAGAGGGTTAGGCTTAAATGTGCTAGTCATATTATTCATGGTGCTCTCTTTATGTTACAATTCTTATCCTTTATGTGAGCATCATTGAAATCATCATGCCTAGCTAGGGGCATTAAACGATAGCGCTTGTTGGGAGGCAACCCAAATTTATTTTTGTTCCTGTTTAGTAATAAAAATTTATCTAGACTCTGTTTATATGTGGTTTTATGCTTTTAATTAGTGTTTGTGCCAAGTAGAACCTTTGGGAAGACTTGGGGAAAGTCTTTGCGATCATGCTGTAGAAAACAGAAACTTTAGTGCTCACGAGAATTCCTGCCATTTTTATTTGGAAAGTGATATTTAGTTAATTCTTTTTGAAGATGATTATTAGATAAATTCCTCAGGTCCGGAAATTTATTTGAGAATTTTATGAGTTCCATAAGTATACGTTTGATCCAGATTACTACAGACTGTTCTGTTTTTGACAGATTCTGTTTTCTATGTGTTGTTTGCTGATTCTAGTGAATCTATGGCTAGTAAAAGAGTTTATAAACCATAGAGAAGTTGGAATACAGTAGGTTTAACACCAATATAAATAAAGAATGAGTTCATTACAGTACCTTGAAGTGGTGATTTATTTTCTTATACTAACGGAGCTTACGAGTTTTCTGTTAAGTTTTGTGTTGTGAAGTTTTCAAGTTTTGGGTAAGGATTCGATGGACTATGGAATAAGGAGTGGCAAGAGCCTAAGCTTGGGGATGCCCAAGGCACCCCAAGGTAATATTCAAGGATATCCAAGAGCCTAAGCTTGGGGATGCCCCAGAAGGCATCCCCTCTTTCGTCTTCGTTCATCGGTAACTTTACTTGGAGCTATATTTTTATTCACCACATGATATGTGTTTTGCTTGGAGCATCAATTTATTTTGCTAGGATTTGCTTTCTTTTATTTAGAACAATGTTTTGCATCTTTTATTTCAATAAAAGTGGCATTGATAGCCTTTACTATGCCTATTTTAGAAGTCCACATGTTGCTGTTTGAAAACAGAAAGTTTACCGCTGTTGAAATAATTCCCTAGAAAAGTCAGAATGTGATACAATGTTGAAACCTTTTGAATATTAAGCTCTGATAAATTTACTACAGTGGGAATTTTATTTCATAATTTTTGGAGCTAGGGAAGTATGGATGTTGCAGTATTCTTTAGGGACTATCCTGTTTAGGCAGATTGATGTTATGTTTGCATTGTTTGCATGTGTTTGCTTCTTTAATGATTCTATTTGAGGATAGGACTATTAAATATGCAGAGGCATTTATTATGCAATGTTGAATAATAATTTTAGTGATTTGCTACAGTAGAGTATGATAAGGTTTTGGCAATGGTTTATACTAACTTATCTCACGAGTCCTTGTTGAGTTTTGTGTGGATGAAGGTTTTGAGATTTAGGGAGACCGTGATATGAGAGGAATTAAGGAGACACAAAAGCTCAAGCTTGGGGATGCCCAAGGCACCCCAAGATAATATTTCAAGAAGTCTCAAGCGTCTAAGCTTGGGAATGCCCCGGTTGGCATCCCACCTTTCTTATTCAACAACTATCGGTTAGTATCGGTTGATCCTAAGTTTTTGCTTCTTCACATGATGTTTGCTATTCTTATATGTCATTTTATTTTGTTTTTCTTGCTGTTTGAATAAAATACCAAGATCTGAAATTATTAAATGTTAGAGAGTCTTCACATAGTTGCATAATTATTCGACTACTCATTGATCTTCACTTATATCTTTCGGAGTAGTTTGTCATTTGCTCTAGTGCTTCACTTATATCTTTTTAGAGCACGGTGGTGGTATTATAGAAATAGATGAACTCTCATGCTTCACTTATATCATTTTGAGAGTTTTAAATATCATGGTAATTTTCTTAAATAATCCTAATATGCTAGGCATCCAAGAATAATAAAAACTTTCATATATAGAGTGCATTGAATACTAAGAGAAGTTTGATGCTTGATGATTGTTTTGAGATATGGAGATGGTGATATTAGAGTCATGCTAGTTGAGTAGTTGTGAATTTGAGAAATACTTGTGTTGAAGTTTGTGATTCCCGTAGCATGCACGTATGGTGAACCGTTATGGGATGAAGTCGGAGCATGATTTATTTATTGATTGTCTTCCTTATGAGTGGCGGTCGGGGACGAGCGATGGTCTTTTCCTACCAATCTATCCCCCTAGGAGCATGCGCGTAATACTTTACTTTGATGACTTGTAGATTTTTGCAATAAGTATATGAGTTCTTTATGACTACTTGTGACGCCCAGATAGTTACGCTATAGTAAACCTCTGCTAATGATGCCACGTCACCACGATTACTGTTGTTAATCTTGCGATGATTCAAATCTCGTTCATCTTCAAATTTAAAGTCAAGTCAAACAATTAAAGTTATCGAAAGTAAAAAAACTAAAATGTTCTTAATGTGACAAATAAATCATGGATATTATTGGTGGAGAAACATCTTTATAAAATAATTAAATACCCTAAGGTGATTAAAACAACAGCAAAAAACAATTAGTTATACTCCTAATATATTTTACAAAATACTAAGCTATTTAGCTAGGTGCCAAAGTTGTTGTGGCAGTGGTATAATTAATGTTACTATGTTAGGTGCTAATTGGATATTTTACCAAACTAAAACAAATTAGGAAATAAAATTAAAACAAAAAAAGTAAAACAAAACAAACAAACAAACAAAAAAAAGAGAGGGGAAAACAGAACCCCCCTGTTCCGCTGGGCCAAGTGGCCCAGCTGGCCCCAGCCGCCCGAATGGGCCGGCCCACCCAGCGCCCCAGCCACAACCCCTCCCCCCCACCCTGGGCCAACCGGCCCAGCTAGCCAACCGGCCGGCCCAGCCGACCCTCCTCTCTGGCCTACAAGGCCACCTCCCCGAAACCTAACCCCCACCCGATCCCTACTCTCCCCCACTCGTCCCACCCCCTCGCATCTCCCTCACCCCTCCCCAATCTGGATCGGGGGAGATGGCGCCTCGACCGCGCCGCCTCGCGCCCTGGCGCCGGAGACCGTCCCCGGTGCCACCCCGACGCCCCACCTCGCCGCGCGCTGGACTGCCTCGCCCCTCCTTCTCCCTCGCACGTCGCCCGGACCGCCGACGCCGCCCGGTGCCGCCTCCGCCTCGACCCCGTCACCGCTAGCTCGCCTCCGTCGACGATCTGCCTCGCCGGACTTCCTCCCCAACGTCGCCGTCGTCCCCGACCTCCGTCAAGCGCATTGCCCCGACCCCTGCTTCGCACGGTGAGGCCATGGCCTACCTCTCCTCCTCCCCGTGTCACACGCGCCCGCTCGCATCGCCCCTGTCATTGCCTCACCGACGCCACCGCCCCCTGTTCCTCTGCTGACCCTGGCCGCCATGCCCACGGCCGTCTCCGGCGCCCGGCGCCCGCGCCGCGCCGGCGCCCAGCCATGCCCACGCGGTTCCCGCCCGGGTTGGGCGCCCGTGAACCCCCCTGCGCCCGTTACCACTAGCGTCACCACCCGCTAAGACCCCCCTTACGACAATGACAGATGGGGCCCGCCCTTAGAACAAAAAATATAATAATAAAGTAAACAATTAATTAATTAGTGAATTAATTAAGTTAATTAACTCTGTTTAGTTGATATAAATAACCAGTTAGTTTAATTAAACAGTAATTTAATTAGCTAATTAACTTAATTAACTATCCTTAATTACCTAAAACAGTCAATAACATGCGGGACCCACGCGCCAGTTTGACCAAGTAAACTGACTGTTGACTGCTGACATCACCCAGATGTCATGCTGACATCATATTGGCATTTCCTAATTAAATTAATTCTGATAATTCTAAAAATGAATTAAAACTTTGAAAATTAATATAAAATAAACCGTAGCTCGGATGAAAAAACTTTGTACATGGAAGTTGCTCAGAACGACGAGACGAATTCGAATACGCAGCCCGTTCATCCGCCACGCATCCCTAGCATAGCGAACATGCAACTTTCCTCCTCCGCTTCGTCTATCCGAAAACGCGAAACACCGGGGATAATTTCCCGGATGTTCCCCCCTTCACCGGTACCACCTCGTACCATGTTAGGGCACACCTAGCCTCACGCTTTGTCATGTCATGCATCGTCATGCATTTGTTTGTGTTATAATTATTGTTTCTTCCCCCTCTTCTCTCGCTAGACACCGAGACCGACGCCGCTGCTACCTAGTACGACTACGGAGTTGATGACTCCTCTCTCTTGCCAGAGCAACCAGGCAAGCCCCCCCTTTGATCACCAGATATCGCCCACTCTTCTCTATACTGCTTGCATTAGAGTAGTGTAGTATGTTACTGCTTTCCGTTATTCCTATCCTGATGCATAGCCTGTCCTTGCTACTACTATTGTTACCATTACCTGCTATCCTACTGCTTAGTATAGGATGCTAGTGTTCCATCAGTGGCCCTACACTCTTGTCCATCTGCCATGCTATACTACTGGGCCGTGATCACTTCGGGAGGTGATCACGGGCATATATGATATACTTTACACAGTTACATTACCTGTGATACTGTTCGGAGATGGGGGCTGAAGGGGCAGGTGGCTCCATCCCGGTAGAGGTGGGCCTGGGTTCCCGACGGCCCCCGACTGTTACTTTGAGGCGAAGCGGCAGGGCAGGTTGAGACCACCTAGGAGAGAGGTGGGCCTGGCCCTGGTCGGTGTTCGCGGATACTTAACACGCTTAACGAGATTTGGGTTTTTGATCTGAGTCTGGCCATTTGGTCTATACGCACTAACCATCTACGCGGGAGTAGTTATGGGTATCCCGGCGTTGTGGTATCAGCCGAAGCCTTCGTGACGTCAGTGACTGAGCGGCGCGCGCCGGATTGGAACGTAAGCCTGCTCTTGTATTAAGGGGGCTAGTTCTGCTTCCGGCCGCGTTCGCAACGTGCAGGTGTGCTAAGGGCGATGGGCCCAGACCCCTGGGCACTTAGGTTTAGACCGGCGTGCTGACCTCTCTGTTGGTCTAGGTGGGGCTGCGACGTGTTGATCTTCCACGGCCGGGCATGACCCAGGAAAGTGTGTCCGGCCAAATGGGATCAAGCGTGTTGGGGTATGTGGTGCACCCCTGCAGGGAAGTTAATCTATTCGAATAGCCGTGATCTTCGGTAACAGGACGACTTGGAGTTGTACCTTGACCTTATGACAACTATAACCGGATACTTAATAAAACACACCCTTCCAAGTGCCAGATACAACCGGTGATCGCTCTCTCATAGGGCGACGAGGGGAGGATCATCGGTTAGGATTATGCTATGCGATGCTACTTGGAGGACTTCAGTCTATTCTCTTCTGCATGCTGTAAGACGGAGGCTGCCAGAAGCGTAGTCTTCGAAAGGATTAGTTATCCCCCTCTTATTCTGGCATTCTGCAGTTCAGTCCACATATGATACCCTTATTCCATTTGATACCCATGCATATGTAGTGTAGTTCCTTGCTTGCGAGTACTTTGGATGAGTACTCACGGTTGCTTTCTCCCCCTTTTTCCCCCTTTCCTTTCCTTCTGGTTGTCGCAACCAGATGTTGGAGCCCAGGAGCCAGACGCCACCGTTGACGACGACTCCTACTACACCGGAGGTGCCTACTACTACGTGATGCCCGCTGACGACGACCAGGAGTAGTTAGGAGGATCCCAGGCAGGAGGCCTGCGCCTCTTTCGATCTATATCCCAGTTTGTACTAGCCATCTTATGGTAACTTGTTTAACTTATGTCTGTACTCAGATATTGTTGCTGCCGCTGACTCGTCTATGATCGAGCTCTTGTATTTGAGCCCTCGAGGCCCCTGGCTTGTAATATGATGCTTGTATGACTTATTTTATTTGTAGAGTTGTGTTGTGATATCTTCCCGTGAGTCCCTGATCTTGATCGTACACGATTGCGTGTATGATTAGTGTACGATTGAATCGGGGGCGTCACAAGTTGGTATCAGAGCCGACTGCCTGTAGGAATCCCCTTTCCAACTCCTTGGCCGAAGTCGAGTCTAGACATTACAAAACTTTTTACTAACATGGTTGTGTGCCTTACGGGCCCACGTCGCCATCTGGGTGGTATTAGGATCTTTTACTCCTTGATCCTTACTCTGGGACTCTGAACTCTCTTCTATTCGGCTTAAATGAATTTTGCTAAATCTAACATTAGGATCTCGTTATCACTTTCACCCGGAGAACCCCTTATTACTGATGATCGTCTGCTGCACGTGAAGACCCTGAAGATACTCTCCGTTGTTAACCCGAGAACTTGTGTTTATCGCGTTTGCATTTCCCCTTCCACCGTCAACCCTTATGGATAACTACTTGCAGTTGTTATTCTTACTTTCATCCCCAGTTGGTCTTGTTATTACAAGATACCCCGAAATACTCGTCGATGTTTCGATAATCCTTTAAGCTTACTGCCTTGCTGTTCTTTGTCACCTGAGTACCCCTATGGGTAATTCTCGCACTTATCGAGTATCCTCTCATCCCCCAGTTGTTCACGTGTTTCACAATGGTCTTCGAAATACTATTCGCTCCTCCAAAAATCCTTAGTAGCTTATTGCTCTGCAATACTTGTCTGCTTGCATTATGGATGCTTTCCATATGTCTGACAATATTCGTCAGTATCCTTAGAAACCGTCATTTTGATCCTATTGATTCAACATGAGTGCGAATGCACGCAATCATCAGTTGATCCTTTCAAATTATCTTTCTGGCTCAGACATCATTTTTGAACATGAGCTTGTTCTCGACCATTCTGTTTGTCGTCAATTATACCCTTAGGTCTATTGAACTTATCCACCCTTGATCAGAGCGTCTGCTTCTGATCCTTCTATTTGGAAATCGTAATTCCTTTGATATCTAAGCATCGAATCATTCAGGTGTTCTATAATCTGATGCCCTTGCATCCTTTCTTCAATTGATTGTGTGCCGATGCTCACATCAGCTCCGCTATGGACCGTCGGATCCTTTATTGGATTATTATTTGACAGTGTCCTCCATATTCAATAACCTCCTGAGCCTTTCCTCTGATACATAATGCTTTTGGTAAATTGTATCCTCTGTTTTATCAACCATGCTCTGTTTTCGAGCTGGTGGTATTTACGATTGAAGCTTGTGGTATATGTTTCCATGATACCCTGATGGGTTGAACCTATGCCTTTCTTAATCTGTGTGAACCCGAAAGTTTTCACGGGTCATACTCCTCTGATAATTCACCAAGTAGGTTTTGACACAGAAATCATTTTTATCTAGAGCAGTAAATGTAAGGTTAGCATTGAAGAAGTGGGAGTCGACCTTGAACTTTGTGTTCATGCCCATGGACACGATGTAGATCTTATTATTAAAGCTTCTCTTAAATTAATTACTCCCTTGGTATAAGTTCATATTATATCTGGGATCTGGCCTTTTGCAATCGTAGTTTCGACCATGTTCTCTTTTAGGTACCGTTTCTCGTGCAAGTTTAAGCACTTGTCTTCTGCAGAGCAATACCCCAGTCCAACCTCTACTTTGATCTGTCGTCGAGTATTACCCCCTGGTATCTCGAGGATACCACGGGATACATAACTTCTTATGAGTTCTTCATCAACTAATATTCTTGCCGATTCCATTTTTCCAACGGGTTCTCAGTTGTTAGAACCCCTCAAGGACACCGACAACTGAATTGAGTCCGCACTATGATTCAACAACTCTTGGTAACCTTCATTACTTACGAGTCTGAACTCGATCACGTCATTCCGAGCCTACTCGGCTATATCATTATCGTGCCAAATTTTAACTGTGCTACCTGGTCCTTCTTTCCGGAGCACAATTTCGACGATGGGCTAAGCTTACGTCGATCTTCCTTATCTTATCGTTTCACCTCAAACAACAAACTTGATTTCAAGTTTGTGTCGTACCCATGGTTCCAATAACCTTTCGCTTCATCATTCGTTTGACTTGATGTCATCGTCGACCGATTACATCTCCATGAAACCTCTCGACAGAAATTGTCATGATCATCATCAACATTTCGAGCTCCTCAAGGATATCAATTGAATTCCTGATGAGAAATACCATCCTTGCCCTCGATGATTTGTGTTATCATCGACCACTCGATTGCCTTCCGTTCAACACAAACTTGTTCGTGTTTTGTGTTATACCTTGAGATCCTTGCTATCCAGCATTTGTTCTCCTTTACCTTGGAGTATTACCATCTTTTATGTCAAGAATGTTGTGAGAATTTCACCACCTCTTAAGAATTCTTGGTATCGTGATACTTCTCACCATCACCATTCTTTCTTGGTCCTCGTGTTGATTCCAACCGGGGTACCAACAAGTGAACGGTGTTGTTTGGATTCTGCACTTCTAGCAACCCTATTGCTTTGAAGTTAATGGTCGGCCGTCCGTTCTTAGACTATTGATTATTGAATCACCATTCTGACATTGGTCGTGCAACCCAACCCATATTTTGGGCGCACCTTTCAACCAATGTTTAATTGTGTATGTTTTCCGTGAGCATACTTCCTTATATCATTTGATCTGACAAATGTTATCTCCTTCTTCACTTAATTGTGGAAAACGATCTTTTGGAAATCTCGATGAATTGCCGTTGGGTTCACCAGACACCTCCTTGTCCTCTCCTTGGATTAATGATGAACTCTTGTTAACGGAAATCACTTCATAGTTCATTTCCCGAGAATCTTACATTGTCATCTCGTCAATTGTGTTGCACCTTTTCTTCTCAGGCTTACTAAGTCGGAGGTATCCTGGCAATAATCAGATCTGAATCTAGGTCAGATATGATGGTTGGAACATATTTCCAAGAGTTACAACAATGGTCCTTATGTGACCCGGTAAGGTGATGTCATGCCTAGCACCCCTGGCCGGAGGCCCAATTGTTATAGTTTCCCTTTTCAGCCAGGCTATCCTTTCTTCCATGAGGAAATTGTAAGACTTATTCTATAAGTTCTTCCTGATGGACCCTTTTTGTTTCCAAAGTCTAAACTTGCTTGAAGACCATGTAATGCTATCTCGAAGCATGTTTGTGGTACTTCGGTTTTCAACAAGGACATTTGAAGCCAATGCTAAATGTTTCCTGCTAAATTATCCAAACACCGCTGTATGGGTAATGTCATGAAATTTCTCTCCCCTACCTAAAGAGTTTTTCTACGTTATATCCTATCATGGATATCATGCTCTGCTTGTCCTTGGGGAGGATATATCCCTAAAATATGTGTTTAAACCCATTTCCCTTACCCTTGTTCTGCTTAACCTGATGATCACATTTTTCTTTTCATTGGGTTGTTTGACCTTTCTTGTGATCTATATAATCTAAGCAGTAAAGGTTCACTGCTTATGTAAACACCTCGGTGTACAATTCCGTCAGCAAGACCCTTTTACTATTGTTGATGACATTCCGGTAGCCACCGATGGACGAGAACTTTGCCTATTGGTCCGCCTCGTTCAAACGAGCAGGAAAATGGTTCTCTTCGTCCCTCGCCCTTGGTATCGATGTTGTTGCCAACATAACTGACGGACTATCCTCTGACATGCCTCGCTTACATGATCGTGTAAGACGTCATCACCTTCCTACTTTTAACCCACATGGTGGGCCCATAACCCACAGTTCCACAGGATCAAAACCTGACTCTCTGGTACACCCCCTGTTTCCAAAGTTATTCCTCGCGCGTGGCCTCGTATGTAGTTCACGGGCCACCTTCCTAGTGATCTACTCTGGTATCAGACACAATACTTATTCCCGTTCCATGAAACCCCTAACACGCCCTGTTTCAGGCATAGAACGATTGCCTGCCCGATCGAAACTTCTCATGGTACCTTCTTACTTTGCTCTCGAAATTTTCTTCAGTTACAATTTGAGAGTTACTTTTCGCCACCTTTCCTGGTGTTATCTACCAGATAAGCGACCTTCTAGAGGCCAGTTCTTCCGAAGACACCCATTATCCTTTTACGTAAGTACGATGGAACCCCCGAAGAAAGGATGACGACTTCATCATGATGCCCTGAAGCAGAGGAATGAAGACATAAACATAATGGATCGACCTCTTTGTGAAGAGCATCCAAGACCAAAAAGATTCGTTAGAATTTCGTAACCAAACCTTTCCCTTCCACCTCTTAAATCTCGGGACGAGATTTCTTGTAGTGGAGGAGAATTGTGACGCCCAGATAGTTACGCTACAGTAAACCTCTGCTAATGATGCCACGTCACCATGATTACTGTTGTTAATCTTGCGATGATTCAAATCTCGTTCATCTTCAAATTTAAAGTCAAGTCAAACAATTAAAGTTATCAAAAGTAAAAAAACTAAAATGTTCTTAATGTGACAAATAAATCATGGATATTATTGGTGGAGAAACATCTTTATAAAATAATTAAATACCCTAAGGTGATTAAAACAACAGCAAAAAACAATTAGTTATACTCCTAATATATTTTACAAAATACTAAGCTATTTAGCTAGGTGCCAAAGTTGTTGTGGCAGTGGTATAATTAATGTTACTATGTTAGGTGCTAATTGGATATTTTACCAAACTAAAACAAATTAGGAAATAAAATTAAAACAAAAAAAAGTAAGATAAAACAAACAAACAAACAAAAAAAAGAGAGGGGAAAACAGAACCCCCCTGTTCCGCTGGGCCAAGTGGCCCAGCTGGCCCCAGCCGCCCGAATGGGCCGGCCCACCTAGCGCCCCAGCCACAACCCCTCCCCCCCACCCTGGGCCAACCGGCCCAGCTAGCCAACCGGCCGGCCCAGCCGACCCTCCTCTCTGGCCTACAAGGCCACCTCCCCGAACCCTAACCCCCACCCGATCCCTACTCTCCCCCACTCGTCCCACCACCTCGCATCTCCCTCGCCCCTCCCCAATTTGGATCGGGGGAGATGGCGCCTCGACCGCGCCGCCTCGTGCCCTGGCGCCGGAGCCCGTCCCCGGTGCCACCCCGACGCCCCACCTCGCTGCGTGCTAGACTGCCTCGCCCCTCCTTCTCCCTCGCACGTCGCCCGGACCGCCGACGCCGCCCGGTGCCGCCTCCGCCTCGACCCCGTCACCGCTAGCTCGCCTCCGTCGACGATCTGCCTCGCCGGACTTCCTCCCCAACGTCGCCGCCGTCCCCGACCTCCGTCAAGCGCATTGCCCCGACCCCTGCTTCGCACGGTGAGGCCATGGCCTACCTCTCCTCCTCCCCGCGTCACACGCGCCCGCTTGCATCACCCCTGTCATTGCTTCACCGACGCCACCGCCCCCTGTTCCTCTGCTGACCCTGGCCGCCATGCCCACGGCCGTCTCCGGCGCCCGGCGCCCGCGCCGCACCGGCGCCCAGCCATGCCCACGCGGTTCCCGCCCGGGTTGGGCGCCCGTGAACCCCCCTGCGCCCGTTACCACTAGTGTTACCGCCCGCTAAGACCCCCCTTATGACAATGACAGATGGGGCCCGCCCTTAGAACAAAAAAATATAATAATAAAGTAAACAATTAATTAATTAGTGAATTAATTAAGTTAATTAACTCTGTTTAGTTGATATAAATAACTAGTTAGTTTAATTAAACAGTAATTTAATTAGCTAATTAACTTAATTAACTATCCTTAATTACCTAAAACAGTCAATGACATGCGGGACCCACGCGCTAGTTTGACCAAGTCAACTGACTGTTGACTGCTGACATCACCCAGATGTCATGCTGACATCATATTGGCATTTCCTAATTAAATTAATTCTGATAATTCTAAAAATGAATTAAAACTTTGAAAATTAATATAAAATAAACCGTAGCTCGGATGAAAAAACTTTGTACATGGAAGTTGCTCAGAACGACGAGACGAATTCGAATACGTAGCCCGTTCATCCGCCACGCATCCCTAGCATAGCGAACACGCAACTTTCCTCCTCCGTTTCGTCTATCCGAAAACGCGAAACACCGGGGATAATTTCCCGGATGTTCCCCCTTCACCGGTACCACCTCGTACCGTGTTAGGGCACACCTAGCCTCACGCTTTGTCATGTCATGCATCGTCATGCATTTGTTTGTGTTATAATTATTGTTTCTTCCCCCTCTTCTCTCGCTGGACACCGAGACCGACGCCGCTGCTACCCAGTACGACTACGGAGTTGACGACTCCTCTCTCTTGCCAGAGCAACCAGGCAAGCCCCCCCTTTGATCACCAGATATCGCCCACTCTTCTCTATACTGCTTGCATTAGAGTAGTGTAGTATGTTACTGCTTTCCGTTATTCCTATCCTGATGCATAGCCTGTCCTTGCTACTACTATTGTTACCATTACCTGCTATCCTACTGCTTAGTATAGGATGCTAGTGTTCCATCAGTGGCCCTACACTCTTGTCCGTCTGCCATGCTATACTACTGGGCCGTGATCACTTCGGGAGGTGATCACGGGCATATACGATATACTTTACACAGTTACATTACCTGTGATACTGTTCGGAGATGGGGGCTGAAGGGGCAGGTGGCTCCATCCCGGTAGAGGTGGGCCTGGGTTCCCGACGGCCCCCGACTGTTACTTTGAGGCGAAGCGGCAGGGCAGGTTGAGACCACCTAGGAGAGAGGTGGGCCTGGCCCTGGTCGGCGTTCGCGGATACTTAACACGCTTAACGAGATCTGGGTATTTGATCTGAGTCTGGCCATTTGGTCTATACGCACTAACCATCTACGCGGGAGTAGTTATGGGTATCCCGGCGTCGTGGTATCAGCCGAAGCCTTCATGACGTCAGTGACTGAGCAGAGCGCGCCGGATTGGAACGTAAGCCTGCTCTTGTATTAAGGGGGCTAGTTCTGCTTCCGGCCGTGTTCGCAACGTGTAGGTGTGCTAAGGGCGATGGGCCCAGACCCCTGGGCGCTTAGGTTTAGACCGGCGTGCTGACCTCTCTGTTGGTCTAGGTGGGGCTGCGACGTGTTGATCTTCCACGGCCGGGCATGACCTAGGAAAGTGTGTCCGGCCAAATGGGATCAAGCGTGTTGGGGTATGTGGTGCACCCCTGCAGGGAAGTTAATCTATTCGAATAGCCGTGATCTTCGGTAACAGGACGACTTGGAGTTGTACCTTGACCTTATGACAACTAGAACCGGATACTTAATAAAACACACCCTTCCAAGTGCCAGATACAACCGGTGATCGCTCTCTCACAGGGCGACGAGGGGAGGATCATCGGTTAGGATTATGCTATGCGATGCTACTTGGAGGACTTCAGTCTATTCTCTTCTGCATGCTGCAAGACGGAGGCTGCCAGAAGCGTAGTCTTCGAAAGGATTAGTTATCCCCCTCTTATTCTGGCATTCTGCAGTTCAGTCCACATATGATACCCTTATTCCATTTGATACCCATGCATATGTAGTGTAGTTCCTTGCTTGCGAGTACTTTGGATGAGTACTCACGGTTGCTTTCTCCCCCTTTTTCCCCCTTTCCTTTCCTTCTGGTTGTCGCAACCAGATGTTGGAGCCCAGGAGCCAGACGCCACCATCGATGACGACTCCTACTACACCGGAGGTGCCTACTACTACGTGATGCCCGCTGACGACGACCAGGAGTAGTTAGGAGGATCCCAGGCAGGAGGCCTGCGCCTCTTTCGATCTATATCCCAGTTTGTGCTAGCCATCTTATGGTAACTTGTTTAACTTATGTCTGTACTCAGATATTGTTGCTTCCGCTGACTCGTCTATGATCGAGCTCTTGTATTCGAGCCTTCGAGGCCCCTGGCTTGTAATATGATGCTTGTATGACTTATTTTATTTGTAGAGTTGTGTTGTGATATCTTCCCGTGAGTCCCTGATCTTGATCGTACACGTTTGCGTGTATGATTAGTGTACGATTGAATCGGGGGCGTCACACTAATGTTGAGTCCATGGATTATACGCACTTTCCTTCCTTTCACCATTGCTAGCCCCTCTAGTACCGCGCAACTTTTGCCGGTTCCATAAACCCACCATATACCTTCCTCAAAACAGCCACCATACCTACCTATCATGGCATTTCCATAGCCATTCCGAGATATATTGCCATGCAACTCTCCACTGTTCTGTTATTATGACGCGCTTCATCATTGTCATATTGCTTTGCATAATCATGTAGTTTACATCGTATTTGTGGCAAAGCCACCGTTCATAATTCTTTCATAAATGTCACTCATGACTCATTGCACATCCCGGTACACCGCCGGAGGCATTCATGTAGAGTCATATTTTGTTCTAAGTATCGAGTTGTAATTCTTGAGTTGTAAGAAAATAAAGGGCCAATTCCAGTTCTGCCCCTAACTCGAACCCACTACTCAGTTTTGCCCCTAATTTTCAGGTATGCTCAGTTTTGCCCCTCCGCCGTTAGTGTCACTTATAGAAATGCCCTTTTGCGTCGTTACCGTCCGGTCAAAGTACTTTGACCATCCAGAAAAAAATAGCAAAAAAAATCAAAAAAATATGAAATTTGGTGGGATCGACGATAGTCATGTCCGCAAGGCGCGTGCACATTTTTGTGTTGGTTGGACACTCCGGGAGCTCGTGGCAAAGGAAAACAAAAATAATTTATGCTTATGAACAGTAAATTTGAAAAAAATAGCAAAAAAGTTCAAAAAAATTTGAATTTATTTGGCGTCAAGGAGGCTTGAGTGCACAAAGTGCTTGCAAGTTTTGGTGATCAAATGATGTACGGGGCGCTCTAGAGAAAAACAACAAAATAGTGCATTTTTTCAAAGTTTTTTTGAGCTAAAATTTGTTTTTTTCTCTCCACGAGCTCCTACAATGTCCAAACACAACAAAAACATGCACACATCTTGCGCACCTGAATATCTTGAGTCCCACGAAATTTCATATTTTTTTGATTTTTTTTCTATTTTTTTTGAATTTACTCCTCGCATGCGTACAAAATTTATGTTTTCCTTTGACACGAGCTCCCGGAGTGTCCGAACGGCATGAAAATGTGCACGCGCCTTGCAGACATGACTATCTTCGATCCCACCAAATTTCATATTTTTTTGATTTTTTTTGCTATTTTTTCAGGACGGTCAAAGACCTTTGACCGGACGGTAATGGCAGAGAAGGGCATTTCTATAAGTGAAACTAACAGCGGAGGGGCAAAACTGAGCATACCTAAAAATTAGGGGCAAAATTGAGTAGTGGGTTCGAGTTAAGGGCATAGATGTAAATGTCCCGAAAATAAAAGTGTGTTGATCATCATTATTAGAGCATTGTCCCAGTGAGGAAAGGATGATGGAGACTATGATTCCCCCATAAGTTGGGATGAGACTCCGGACGAAACTAAATAAATAACAGAGGCCAAAGAAGCCCAAATAAAAAAAGAGAAAAAAAGAGGCCATAAAAAAAGAGAAGGCCCAAATAAAAAAATAAAAAAATGAGAGAAAAAGAGAGAAGGGGCAATGCTACTATCCTTTTACCACACTTGTGATTCAAAGTAGCACCATGATCTTCATGATAGAGAGTCTCCTATGATATCACTTTCATATACTAGTGGGAATCTTTCATTATAGAACTTGGCTTGTATATTCCAATGATGGGCTTCCTCAAAATGCCCTAGGTCTTCGTGAGCAAGCGAGTGGATGCACACCCACTAGTTTCTTTTGTTGAGCTTTCATACATTTATAGCTCTAGTGCATCTGTTGCATGGCAATCCCTACTCACTCACATCGATATCTATTAATGGGCATCTCCATAGCCCGTTGATACGCCTAGTTGGTGTGAGACTATCTTCTCCCTTTTTGTCTTCTCCACAACCACCATTCTGTTCCACCTATAGTGCTATGTCCATGGCTCACGCTCATGTATTGCGTGAAGATTGAAAAAGTTTGAGAACATCAAAAGTATGAAACAATTTCTTGGCTTGTCATCGGGTTTGTGCATGATTTAAATATTTTGTGTGGTGAAGATAGAGCATAGCCAGACTATATGATTTTGTAGGGATAGCTTTCTTTGGCCATGTTATTTTGAGAAGACATGATTGCTTAGTTAGTATGCTTGAAGTATTATTATTTTTATGTCAATATTAAACTTTTGTCTTGAATCTTATGGATCTGAATATTCTTGCCACAATAAAGAGAACTACATGGATAAATATGTTAGGTAGCATTCCACATCAAAAATTCTGTTTTTATCATTTACCTACTCGAGGACGAGTAGGAATTAAGCTTGGGGATGCTGATACGTCTCCAACGTATCTATAATTTTTGATTGTTCCATGCTATTATATTATCAACCTTGGATGTTTTATATGCATTTATATGCTATTTTATATGATTTTTGGGACTAACCTATTAACCTAGAGCCTAGTGCCAGTTTCTGTTTTTCCTTGTTTTAGAATATCGTAGAAAAGGAAAATCAAACAGAGTGCAATTGACCTGAAAATTCACGGAAATTATTTTTGGATCAGAAGAAGCCCAGAAGACTTGGAGTCCACGTAAGGGAAGCTTCGAGGAGGCCACGAGGTAGGGGGGCGTGCCCACCCCCCTTGGGCACGCCCTCCACCCTCGTGGCCCCCTCGTGCCCCCATGACATACTTCTTCTGCATATATATCTCCATATACCCTAAAAACATCCGAGAACACAATAGATTGGGAGTTCCGCCGCCAGAAGCCTCCGTAGCCACCGAAAGCCAATCTAGACCCGTTCCGTCACCCTGCCGGAGGGGGCAATCCTTCTCCGGTGGCCATCTTCATCATCCCGGTGCTCTCCATGACGAGGACGGAGTAGTTCTCCCTCGGGGCTGAGGGTATGTACCAATAGCTATGTGTTTGATCTCTCTCTCTCTCTCGTGTTCTTGATTTGGCACGATCTTGATGTATCGCGAGCTTTGCTATTATAGTTGGATCTTATGTTTATTCTCCCCCTCTACTCTCTTGTAATGGATTGAGTTTCCCCTTTGAAGTTATCTTATCGGATTGAGTCTTTAAAGATTTGAGAACACTTGATGTGTGTCTTGCCGTGCGTATCTGTGGTGACAATGGGATACCACGTGATTCACCTGATGTATGTTTTGGTGATCAACTTGCGGGTTCTTCCCATGAACCTATGCATAGGGGTTGGCACATGTTTTCGTCGTGATTCTCCGGTAGAAACTTTGGGGCACTCTTTGAGGTTCTATGTGTTGGTTGAATAGATGAATCTGAGATTGTGTGATGTGTATCATATAATCATACCCACGGATACTTGAGGTGACATTGGAGTATCTAGGTGACATTAGGGTTTTGGTTGATTTGTGTCTTAAGGTGTTATTCTAGTACGAACTCTAGGGTTGTTTGTGACACTTATAGGAATAGCCTAACGGATTTGGAAAGAATAACTTTGAGGTGGTTTCGTACCCTACCATAATCTCTTTGTTCGTTCTTCACTATTAGTGACTTTGGAGTGACTCTTTATTGCATGTTGAGGGATAGTTATGTGATCCAATTATGTTAGTATTGTTGAGGGAACTTGCACTAGCGAAAGTATGAACCCTAGGCCTTGTTTCAACGCATTGCAATACCGTTTACGCTCACTTTTATCATTCGTTACCTTGCTGTTTTTATATTTTCATATTACAAAAATTATTATCTACCATCCATATACCACTTGTATCACCATCTCTTCGCCGAACTAGTGCACCTATACAATTTACCATTGTATTGGGTGTGTTGTGGACACAAGAGACTCTTTGTTATTTGTTTGCAGGGTTGCTTGAGAGAGACCATCTTCATCCTACGCCTCCTACGGATTGATAAACCTCAGGTCATCCACTTGAGGGAAATTTGCTACTGTCCTACAAACCTCTGCACTTGGGGGCCCAACAACGTCTACAAGAAGAAGGTTGTGTAGTAGAAATCAGTTACTGAACCTCGTAGGTCAACCAGAGTAATATCCGCACCAGAGTGGTACGGTAATCCTGTTCTGGAGGTTATGTTACTAGACCATGACGAACCTATGAACTATGAAGAAGCAATGGTGATCCCAGATTTCGCAAAATGGCTTGAGGCCATGAAATCTGAGATGGGATCCATGTATGAGAACAAAGTGTGGACTTTGGTTGACTTGCCCGATGATCGGCAAGCCATTGAGAATAAATGGATCTTCAAGAAGAAGACTGACGCTGACGGTAATGTTATTGTCTATAAGTCTCGACTTGTTGCAAAAGGTTTTCAACAAGTTCAAGGGATTGACTACAATGAGACTTTCTCACCCGTAGCGATGCTTAAGTCTGTCCGAATCATGTTAGCAATTACCGAATTTTATGATTATGAAATTTGGCAAATGGATGTCAAAACTGCATTCCTGAATGGATTTCTGGAAGAAGAGCTGTGTATGATGCAACTCGAAGGTTTTGTCGATCCAAAGGGAGCTAACAAAGTGTGCAAGCTCTAGCGATCCATTTATGGACTGGTGCAAGCCTCTCGGAGTTGGAATAAACGCTTTGATAGTGTGATCAAAGCATTTGGTTTTATACAGACTTTTGGAGAAGCCTGTATTTACAAGAAAGTGAGTGGGAGCTCTGTAGCATTTCTGATATTATATGTGGATGACATATTGTTGATTGGAAATGATATAGAATTTCTGGATAGCATAAAGGGATACTTGAATAAAAGTTTTTCAATGAAAGACCTCAGGAAGCTGCTTATATATTGGGCATCAAGATCTATAGAGATAGATCAAGACGCTTAATTGGACTTTCACAAAGCACATACCTTGACAAAGTTTTGAAGAAGTTCAAAATGGATCAAGCAAAGAAAGGGTTCTTGCCTGTGTTACAAGGTGTGAAGTTGAGTAAGACTCAATGCCCGACCACTTCAGAAGATAGAGAGAAAATGAAAGATGTTCCCTATGCTTCAGCCATAGGCTCTATCATGTATGCAATGCTGTGTACCAGACCTGATGTGTGCCTTGCTATAAGTCTAGCAGGGAGGTACCAAAGTAATCCAGGAGTGGATCACTGGATAGCGGTCAAGAACATCCTAAAATACCTGAAAAGGACTAAGGATATGTTTCTCGTTTATGGAGGTCATAAAGAGCTAGTCGTAAATGGTTACGTCGATGCAAGCTTTGACACTGATCCGGACGATTCTAAATCGCAAACCGGATACGTGTTTACATTGAATGGTGGAGCTGTCAGTTGGTGCAGTTCTAAACAAACCGTTGTGGCGGGATCTATGTGTGAAGCGGAGTACATAGCTGCTTCAGAAGCAGCAAATGAAGGAGTCTGGACGAAGGAGTTCATATCCGATCTTGGTGTCATACCTAGTGCATCGGGTCCAATGAAAATCTTTTGTGACAATACTGGTGCAATTGCCTTGGCGAAGGAATCCAGATTTCATAAGAGAACCAAGCACATCAAGAGACGCTTCAATTCCATCCGGGATCTAGTCCAGGTGGGATACATAGAAATTTGCAAGATACATACGGATCTGAATGTTGCAGACCCGTTGACTAAGCCTCTTCACGAGCAAAACATGATCAGCACCAAGGCTCCATGGGTGTTAGAATCATTACTGTGTAATCTAGATTATTGACTCTAGTGCAAGTGGGAGACTGAAGGAAATATGCCCTAGAGGCAATAATTAAGTTATTATTTATTTCCTTATATCATGATAAATTTTTATTATTCATGCTAGAATTGTATTAACCGAAAACATAATACATGTGTGAATACATAGACAAACAAAGTGTCACTAGTATGCCTCTACTTGACTAGCTCGTTGATCAAAGATGGTTATGTTTCCTAACCACAGACATGAATTGTCATTTGATTAACGGGATCACATCATTAGGAGAATGATGTGATTGACTTGACCCATTCCGTTAGCTTAGCACTTGATCGTTTAGTTTGTTGCTATTGCTTTCTTCATAACTTATACATGTTCCTATGACTATGAGATTATGCAACTCCTGTTTACAAGAGGAACACTTTGTGTGCTACCAAACGTCACAACGTAACTGGGTGATTATAAAGGTGCTCTACAGGTGTCTCCGAAGGTACTTGTTGGGTTGGCGTATTTTGAGATTAGGATTTGTCACTCCGATTGTCGGAGAGGTATCTCCGGGCCCACTCGGTAATGCACATCACTTAAGCTTTGCAAGCATTGCAACTAATGAGTTAGTTGCAGGATGATGTATTATGGAACGAGTAAAGAGACTAGCCGGTAACGAGATTGAACTAGGTATTGAGATACCGACGATCGAATCTCTGGCAAGTAACATACCAATGACAAAGGGAACAACGTATGTTGTTATGCGGGTTGATCGATAAAGATCTTCGTAGAATATGTGGGAGCCAATATGAGCATCCAGGTTCCTCTATTGGTTATTGACCGGAGACGTGTCTCGGTCATGTCTACATAGTTCTCGAACCCGAAGGGTCCGCACGCTTAACGTTTCGATGACAGTTATATTATGAGTTTATATGTTTTGATGTACCTAAGGTTGTTCGGAGTCCCGAATGTGATCATGGACATGACGAGGAGTCTCGAAATGGCCGAGACATGAAGATTGATATATTGGAAGCCTATGTTTGGATATCGGAAGTGTTCCGGGTGAAATCGGGATTTTACCGAAGTACCGAGGGGTTACTGGAACCCCCCAGGGGGATAATGGGCCATAGTGGGCCTTAGTGGAGAAGAGGAGAGGCGGCCAGGGCAAGGGCCGTGCGCCCCTCCCCCTAGTCCAAATAGGACAAGGAGAGGGGGGCGGCACCCCCCCTTTCCTTCTTCTCCTCCACCTCTTTCCCCCTCTTCTCCTAATCCAACAAGGAAAAGGGTGGGAGTCCTACTCCCGGTAGGAGTAGGACTCCTCCTGGCGTGCCCCCTCCTGGCCAGCCGCACCTCCCCCTTGCTCCTTTATATACGGGGGCAGGGGGCACCCTAGAGACACAACAATTGATCTTTTGATCTTTTAGCCGTGTGCGGTGCCCCCCTCCACCATAGTCCACCTCGATAATACTGTAGCGGTGCTTAGGCGAAGCCCTACGTTGGTATAACATCATCATCGTCACCACGCCAACGTGCTGACGAAACTCTGCCTCAACACTCGGCTGGATCGGAGTTCGACGGACATCATCGGGCTGAACATGTGCTGAACTCGGAGGTGCCGTACATTCGGTACTTGATCGGTCGGATCGTGAAGACGTACGACTATGATACATCTCCAATGTACCTACTTTTCCAAAGACTTTTGCCCTTGTTTTGGACTCTAACTTGCATGATTTGAATGGAACTAACCCGGACTGACGCTGTTTTCAGCAGAAGTACCATGGTGTTATTTATGTGCAGAAACAAACGTTCTCGGAATGACCTGAAACTTCATGTTGCAACTTTTTGGAAAATATAAAAAATACCTGCAAAAGATGAAGGCCAGGGGGCCCACCACCTCTCCACGAGGGTGGGGGGCGCGCCTGCCCCCCTAGGGCGCGCCCCCTACCTCATGGGCCCCCTGTTGCCTCTCCGACTCCAACTCCAACTCTATATATTGTGTTTCGGGGAGAAAAAAAATCAGAGAGAAGAATTCATCGCATTTTATGATACGGAGCCGCCGCCAAGCCCTAAAACCTCTCGGGAGGGCTGATCTGGAGTCCGTTCGGGGCTCTGAAGAGGGGAATCCGTCGCCATCGTCATCATCAACCATCCTCCATGACTAATTTCATGATGCTCACCGCCGTGCATGAGTAATTCCATCGTAGGCTTGCTGGACGGTGATGGGTTGGATGGGATCTATCATGTAATCAAGTTAGTTTTGTTAGGGTTTGATCCCTAGTGTCCACTATGTTCTGAGATTGATGTTGCTATGACTTTTCTATGCTTAATGCTTGTCACTAGGTCCCGAGTGCCATGATTTCAGATCTGAACCTATTATGTTTTCATCAATATATGAGTGTCCTTGATCCTATCTTGCAAGTATATAGTCACCTATTATGTGTTATGATCCGTTAACCCCGAAGTGACAATAATCGGGATACTTACCGGTGATGACCGTAGTTTGAGGAGTTCATGTATTCACTATGTGTTAATGCTTTGTTCCGGTACTCTATTAAAAGGAGGCCTTAATATCCCTTAGTTTCCGTAAGGACCCCGCTGCCACGGGAGGGCAGGACGAAAGATGTCATGCAAGTTCTTTTCCATAAGCACATATGACTATATTCGGAATACATGCCTACATTATATCAATGAACTGGAGCTAGTTCTGTGTCATCCTAGGTTATGAATGTTACATGATGAACCGCATCCGGCATAATTCTCCATCACCGATCCATTGCCTACGAGCTTTCCATATATTGTTCTTCACTTATTTACTTTCCCGTTGCTATTGCTATCATCACTACAAAATACCAAAAACATTACTTTTACTACAGTTACCTTTTGCTACCGTTACCACTACTATCATATTACTTTACTACTAAATACTTGCTGCAGATATTAAGTTTCTAGGTGTGGTTGAATTGACAACTCAGCTGCTAACACTTGAGAGTATTCTTTGGCTCCCCTTGTGTCGAATCAATAAATTTGGGTTGAATACTTTACCCTCGAAAACTGTTGCGATCCCCTATACTTGTGGGTTAGCAAGACTATTTTCTGGCGTCGTTGCCGGGGAGCATAGCTCTATTCTTTGAGTCACTTGGGATTTAAATCTCCTTATCATTATGAAGAACTTGAAAGATCCTAGAACCAAGATTTATCCCTCAACTACGAGGGGAGGTAAGGAACTGCCATCTAGCTCTGCACTTGATTCACTTTCTGTTTTGAGTAAGCTTGCGACACCTAACTTGCTTCTGCTATTCGTTCTGATATGTCGCATGTTATTGATGATGCCACTTATACTATGCATGATACTTATGATGAAACTACTTCTATGCCTGATACTACTGTGCCACTTAGTGATTTTCTTGATGAAAAAATTGCTAGGGCTAGAGAGATTGAAAATATTGAATCTGATAATACTGATGATGAAGAATCACTTGTTATTCCCGAGGGTTATGTCTTTGATCAAGAAGCTTCTTTAGCTATTTTAGCTTGCAAAGATAGAAACGAACTTAAGAGGTTATTAGCTAAATGGAATAAGCAATCTCTAAATGCTAGAATGAAACCTGACCCTGCTTTTGCTACTTCACCTATCTGTGTTACTGATAAGGATTATGAGTTCTCTGTTGATCCTGATATAATTACTTTGGTTGAGTCTGATCCTTTTCGTGGCTATGAATCTGAAACTGTTGTGGCACATCTGACTAAATTAAATGATATAGCCACCCTGTTCACTAAAGATGAGAGAACTCGTTACTTTTATATCCTTAAAATATTCCCGTTCTCATTAAAGGGTGATGCTAAGACATGGTTTAATTCTCTTGATCCTGGTTGTGTGCGTAGTCCCCAGGATATGATTTATTACTTCTCTGCTAAATATTTCCCTGCTCATAAGAAACAAGCTGCTTTAAGGGATATATATATATAATTTTGTGCAAATTGAAGAAGAGAGTCTCCCACAAGCTTGGGGGAGGCTTCTCCAATTACTTAATGCTTTGCCTGATCATCCTCTTAAGAAAAATGAAATACTTGATATCTTTTATAATGGACTAACCGATGCTTCTAGAGATTACCTGGATAGTTGTGTTGGTTCTCTTTTCAGGGAAAGAACACCAGATGAAGCTGAAATTCTATTGAATAATATGTTGACAAATGAAAATAATTGGACATCTCCGGAGCCAATTCCTGAGCCTATTCCTAAACCAACTTCGAAGAAGAGGGGTATTCTATTTCTCAGTCCTGAAGATATGCAAGAGGCAAAGAAATCTATGAAAGAAAAATGTATTAAAGCTGAAGATGTTAAGAATTTACCTCCTATTGAAGAAATACATGGTCTTGATTTACCGCCTGTTGAAGAAACATATGATCTTAATCCGTTACCTATTGAAGAAACTCATGGTCTTGATAACCTAACACATGTAGTAAAGGTAAATTCTCTCTATAGATATGATAAAGCCGAAATCCCATTTACTAAATTTGTTAGCCCATGCTTAGATGAGTTTGATAAATTTATGGCTAAGCAAGAAGACTTTAATGCTTATTTTGGTAGAAAATTGAAATACAATTCAAATATGCTTGAACACTTGGGTGATTATATGGCTAATGTAAAAGGAGAACTTAAACTTATTAGTAAACATGCTTCTATGGTTACCACTCAAGTAGAACAAGTACTTAAAGCTCAAAATGATTTGCTCAATGAATTGAATAGTAAGAATAATGATTATGCTGTTAGAGTGGCTACTAGAACTGGTAGAATGACTCAGGAACCTTTGTATCCTAAAGGCCACCCTAAGAGAATTGAGCAAGATTCTCAGAGAAATAATATAGATGCACCTAGTCCTTCTAAAAGGAAGAAAAAGAAAAATGATAGGACTTTGCATGCTTCTAGTGAACCTATTACCGAAACACCTGAGAATGCAAATGATATTTCTATTTCTGATGCTGAAACACAATCTAGTAATGAACCTGAAACTAGTAATAATGTTACTGATAATGTTCATGATGATGCTCAACCTAGTAATGATAATGATGTAGAAATTGAACCTGCTGTTGATCTTGATAACCCACAATCAAAGAATCAACGTTATGATAAGAAAGACTTTGTTGCTAGGAAACATGGTAAAGAAAGAGAGCCTTGGGTTCAGAAACGCATGCCTTTTCCTCCCAAACCATCCAAGAAAAAGGATGATGAGGATTTTGAGCGCTTTGCTGAAATGATTAGACCTATCTTTTTGCGTATGCGATTAACTGATATGCTCAAAATGAATCCTTATGCTAAGCATATGAAAGAAATTGTCACAAATAAAAGAAAGATACCGGAAGATGAAATTTCCACCATGCTTGCTAATTATACTTTTAAGGGTGGAATACCAAAGAAACTTGGAGATCCAGGAGTACCCACTATACCATGCTCCATTAAAATAAACTATGTTAAAACTGCTTTATGTGATCTTGGAGCCGGTGTTAGTGTTATGCCCCTCTCTTTATATCGTAGACTTGATTTGAATAAGTTGACACCTACTGAAATATCTTTGCAAATGGCTGATAAATCAACTGCTATACCTGTCGGTATTTGTGAGGATGTGCCCGTTGTAGTTGCAAACGTTACTATTTTAACGGATTTTGTTATTCTTGATATTCCCGAGGACGATAGTATGTCTATTATTCTTGGAAGACCCTTTTTGAATACTGCAGGGGCTGTTATTGATTGCACTAAAGGCAATGTCACTTTTCATGTTAATGGTAATGAGCATACGGTACATTTTCCGAGGAAACAACCTCAAGTCCACAGTATCAATTCTATTGGAAAAATTCCATCGATTATATTTGGAGGTTTTGAATTTCCTCTTCCTACTGTCAAGAAGAAATATGACATTCTTATTATTGGGGATATGCATATTCCCGTTGAGGTAACATAGTGTTATTCGAAATTTCTCCGGTTCCATGTTATTCAGAATGAGTTCGTTAACAAGACTTGATCAACCTTGTTAGTGGATTCCTTTTGATGATCATGAGATGGATGACACTAGAGAGCACAACCTTCTGTACCCCACTTTTACTTTCTGTCATTTATATTAAATAAAATAAAAATAAATATTTTCTATCTATTATCTGATTATCCGTGCAATATAAAAATACCCCAAAAATAAAAGTTCTCCAAATGCCCTGAAATTTAAATATGATTTTTCTAGAATATTTGAGAATATTTGGCACTGAGAACATAGCAGGGGGGTCAACCACCTGCCCACGAGGGTGGAGGGCGCGCCCCCCTGCCTCGTGGGCCCATGGTGGCCCTCCTCCACTTATTCCTACACCCACACACTTCTTCTTCCTCCCACAAACACGAATATCCAGCTCAAGCATGAGTTCTAGCTCATCTTGCTGCCATTTTCGATATGCTTGCCCAAAGCACCTCTCCCAAAACTGCTTGGGGAGATTGTTCCTTGGTATGTGACTCCTCCATTAGTCCAATTAGTTTTTGTTCTAGTGCTTTATTCATTGCAAATTTTTCCTTCTTAGGTGACCCTGTTCTTGACCTTGCATGTCAAATTTATATGGTCAAAAGTAGTTTTGATGCATGATATAGGCCCTAGGCACTTGTAGGAGTAGTTGCTATCAATATTATTGAGTTCGGTTTACTTTTATTTTGAAGTTACTAAAAAAATTCAGAATTTTTCAGAGGAAGAAAAATGCTTAGGAAAATGTTCCAAGGTGGTTCCTCAAGGAAGCAAGGACCCAGGCTTGCAATGCGTGATGCTGATGAAGAGCCACCAAGAGACGCTCCAGTGCGTCCTTGTGAGTGGCCTTCTGAAAATTTTATGGATCAAGCAGGAATTAAGGAAGAATTCAACGCATATTTGTGTAACGCCGATCTTGTGAGCTTCGAGGAAGAGACGTGCGGCCAGTATCACAACCTCACCAGTACCTTTGTGAGGAGGTTTGAATTTTCAACTTCACGTACTTCTCCAATTGTCATGTTTGATCTTTATAAAAATTCTTATACTGTAGCGACCTGACACGAATGGATCAAGTCTCTGTGCTTAAGTGTCATCCCTGGATCAGTATGCTGACACACACAGTACTCGAAGGATTTATAACAGAGGTAAATCACATGTATAAAGTAACGTAAATACTATTACCTCAATCCATATAGCGGAAGCAACAAGGTTGTGGATTCCCATCAACACCAACGACAAAGTTGAGTGTAGAAATCGTAACCCTAACGTATCACTTACTCGTCGTAAGATAATCCTGCAACATGAGACGTTGCAGCCACAGAGGGTCAGTACATTGAATGTACTGGCAAATTCACACCATAGAGAATGATGAATAATGGCTATCACTACATGCATATTTGGCTGCTGGAAAAGCTCTATGGTTATAGTTTTTGCGAAAAGACAATTTTTCCCTACTGCAAAGGAATAAATTTATTTAACTATCATGGTGGTTGTTGAACATTGAGAATGGTTGACAGCATTCTCAATCCCAATTAAGTAACATCATTAAACCCAACAATATTCATTTAAAGTAACGTGATGAGATCAATAGGATAATCCAAGAACTAGATACTCAAGATGTCCATAACCGGGGACACGGCTAATCATGATTAGTTTATACACTCTGCAGAGGTTTGCGCACTTTTCCCCACAAGACTCGATCGCCTCCGTTTGGTTTCTCGCACTACATGGTGTTTGAGAAACGGATGACCGAGACATAGTCTTTCAGAAGTGCTAGCACCTTACGATTGGGTAGACCGTACCACCTATATCCCCTACATCTGCTAGTCTACCACTGTAAGAGTTCGCACGACTTAGTCAACTATGCCAGAGCCCATAATGGCTTGTGGCTGCACACGGAAGTTACTAGCATGAATGATCTTATGATCCCTTTGAGCCTGGGTGGCGGTCCGAAATAAAAACAGGCAAGTCCTGATAGACATCAGGTGCCTCAATCCACCCAAATGTGTGTTTAAGTTGCCACCTTAGATAAACCCTTAATTATCAATCTCACATCTGTCATGGATATCACTCACCCAATCCACGTCTACTAGCATAGCATGGCATAATAAGCAAACGTAGAAGTAACTCCCAAAGGTTTCATAATAAACAGGTAATAGGTACTACCTCATCTACTTCCCATCCCACAATTTAATTAGATCCTAATCATGCAATGTGAGAGGATTGATCTAATGCAATAAAACATGGGTTGTAGAAAAGGTATGATCAAAGTGTTACTTGCTTGCAATGTTGATGAAGATTATTCGCACTCAAAAATCTTGATAGCTCTACTCGTCACACTCCGGTCAATCTATCGTAAGCAAGCAATAGTAACCACACATAAGCAATCACTCAAAAGATCAGAAAGAACGAAGAAGACGATTCAGAAACATCAAAACCAAGCAAATAACTCTTGCAACATAAAACAATTTCTAACAGTACCAAAATTATGTGAATTTGGCCTTATTAGAAAGTTTAGGTCAAGAGCTTCGATTTGCAAAAAGAATCAACTCAAACGGAGCTACGAAACTCAAGTTATGATCAATAGAAGTTTGAATTCAAATCTGATCTAATTCAAATTTTAAACTTTTCAAAAACATGTTTGAGTTGGGTTACTGGATAGAGGACATCATAATGAAGAAGTGGGCGTTGGTTTCGTTGGATTTGGACTAACGAGTAAAAAGTTGTGCTTGTTTGAAGTATAGGGACTATTATGTAAATAAAGTATTCACATCTAGGTCCCTGGCCGAAATTACAGAAAAAGAAAAAAAACTAAAAGGTGAACGTTCGTTTTCTATACCTAACCAGCGAACGTTCTCTAAATAGATCAATCTAAAAAAACTAAACCTTTTTTCTACGAAAACCGAAATAAAGGAAAATAAACCGGACCGGGGCGGTTTTATACCGGTTCGGGGCGGTTCTTCGGTGAGGAACCGGCGGCGGATCTCCAGCGAGGGCGACGCGGCTCCGGCGACTGCGAGGGGCGGTGACAGCGGCGGGTGGCCGCGCGGCTAGGGCGGGGAGCGGCGCGGGGCGAAGCAAGAGGCGGCGCGGCTAGGGCGGGGAGCTGCGCGGGGCGAAGCAAGAGGCGGCGCGGTGGTGGAGCAGCGGTGGCGGCGAGGAGCAGCGAACAGCGAGGCGCCGGCGGCGGCAAGATGCGGCGGGGCGCGGCGAACGTGGGGAGGAGGAGAGAAACGGGCCCGGGGCTCCGGTATTTATAGGAGGGAGAGGAGAGGCGGCGACTTGCAGAAGGGGCAAGGCACGGGCGGCGACCGAGTCGGCCACGGCGGCGATGGCGTGCGCCGGCCAGATTCCCGAGCGGAGTCCGCTCGAGGACGGGGCGAGGAGGTGGGCCGGCTGGGCTGGCTGGCTGGGCCGCGGCCCAGTTCGGTCCAAAAGAGAAGGAAGTTTTTTTTTAAGATTTTCCACACGAATAAAAATAAACAAAACAAAAGAAATAAAAAAAATTATGTAGGAATATAATATATCAAAATTTTCAGAAAATTATTTCCTACGACATGAACATTTTTGTAAAATCAAATAAAATCCACACAAATTCAGATAAATCAAAGAGTGCTACTGGTCTATTAAAATCCAACTAAAATCATTTTAGAAATACCAAAATGATTTCAAATTAATTTTTCTCCAATTTTCTATTGTAGGGAATCATGTTACCCTAATTTCCATATATTTTATTTTTGGAGAAAAATAATTTGAATAAAACTCAAATAACTCCAAATTGAAAATAAATTCAAAAGAACTTTGAATTTAATTCTTTGAAACTCCCAACTCGTATTTCATATAATTTGAAGAAGTCATTTTATCTTCTCTCATGAAAATCATTGAGCTACATGAAGTTTATGAATTGAAATATTTCCAAATGAAATCCAATTATTTTCAAATACCCTTTATTTAATTTAAATGGAAGAAGTCATATCATCTTCACTCAAGGGTTTCGTATTGAAAAGAATTTGAATTCATGGAGATCAGAAAGCAAATATGAAAGTTTGGGAAAGTCCTTTTATTCCCTCTCATTTAACTTTCAAAAGTTTCGAATTCACTAACTTTCAGTCAATCAATCAAACAATCAATCAAATCTATCTATTTATTATAACATTTCAAAATTTAGAATTTTGGGATGTTACAAACCTACCACCCTTAAAATGAATCTCGTCCTCGAGATTCGGAGAGGCTAGCAAGAAAAGGTTAGGGTTTGGGGGTCTCCTCAAAATCCATCGATCATCAAAGGGGTCTGGGGTGCTACCACCCTTAGAAATGTGGTTACGGTCTCATCAATACTCATATACTCCATCCTTATTTTTGACAGGGCCGGCCTTCTTAGATCTTCAGGATAATTCCTTATCTGGGCGCTTCTGGTAGTGACATAACCTTTTCCTCAATTCTTCTCTCCTTTCCTCTTTGTAAGGTTATTCCGAGATTGGGTCTTCTCTTCTTAGCTGACGGGTCTGGCGCCAAAACTAAACAACTATCGATATCTCATGGTGGTCAATAATTTGTGGTTTCTCCTGCAGGAAATGGGTCTGGGTGATCCTCACCGTATAACCTACGGTTGGCAACAGCTGCCGTGTACAAGGGGAAAAATTGCTATACCATTCTAGGGTTTAAACAAGGTTTAATATCGTCGTCTCTCTACTATAGGCAAGTCACTCAGATTTACCATTCCATATAGCAAGGCGAATAATAAGAGTAAGTCGGTATGGTGATCAATCCATCCCGCACCCAAATCATTACCTTGTATATGGTTTAGCGAATCTCGCATTGTAACACTCGGTCATCCTCACAAGCATTGCAGAATTTCTCTCGTCGACAAACCAAGTTCGGAATAATCCATTGATTCTGCAAGCCAGACAAACATCTATCGTTCCTTCACAACTCTCAGGTTTTGCGTAAACTCCTATAAAATCGTCTGTCGACAAAGGTATATCCACTTCCAGGGTTTTTCCTTCAGCAAGAATGTGCTTGCTTCTTGGCAGGTCCTGGGGCCTGTGGGTTATGGCACATCTCATCACTTGTAGTCCTTGAACTTATCATCTAGGCAACTGATCATTATTCCAACATCCAACATCCAACTTCCAGCTTCCTAGCATACTTACAATCCATCCAATTGTAATGTCCTCCTTCCTTCTATTAGCTCCAACCTAAACGTGATTACTCAAACTCATCATGGAATTTCCATTGATCCATATTTCCAACATCATACCTCCTTTATATCCAATAGTAATTCATCTCTTCATCCTCGTGGAATATCCCTCATACCGATATAAAAACTTATACTTATGAAGTCCATATTCCACTTCGTGGAACATCATTATCCTTTCCAGGGTCAAGCGTCCTTACATGGGAATATTGGCCATCTCTGCATGGCACTTCTTCAACTGGGAAATGTGAAACACATCACGAACTCCTGAAAGTCCTTCGGGTAACTCCAACTTGTAGGCCACTTCTCTCATACGCTCCAAAACTCGGTATGGTCCTACAAATCTCGGGGCTAACTTTACCTTAACTCCAATTCATTTAACTCCTCGTAGAGGGAACACATGAAGACATGCTCTGTCTCCAATTTCATAGACTACCTCCTTGAGTTTTTGAGTCTACATAACTCTTCTTCCTGGTCTAAGCTACCTTCAGTCTATCTCGAATCAACTTAACATTCTCTTCTGACTCCTTTGATCACCTTTGGTCCAAACAACTGTCGGTCTCCAACATCATCCCACATACTCTTGGGGCATCACACATATCGAGACAAAACTCGTATTCATTTTGTCCGAAATCCATTACAGGGTACTACCACCCTTAAAATGCACAAATCTTCCATAGACCATATTTCTTTTATCCTCAAAAATGGTCAAAATCCTTCTTCATAGAGTAACAACTCATGAAATCCATATCAGTACCAACGATGCTACTTTATTCATTCTCAAATGTTTACAATCTCTCGCTTCTCCATTACATGTCTCAACTCAACACCTCAATCTAAAAGAAAATGTTCTCACTTCTACTACTCCATTTCTTTTGTTGCAAACTCAACTATCTAGAACAAGTTTCCTTCTCCTTGGGGCATTCTCTGGCAAAGTGCCCTACTCCATTACAACTAAAACATATTACTTCTGACAAGTATCGAGGTTTCCTTTTTGGGCAATTGTTGAGGTAGTGCCCTGACTCCTTGCACCTATAACAGGTGATATGACTCAGGTTCCTCCTGGGCTCCAATCAGTTTCTCTTCGTGGACTTTTCCATTCCAATCAGGGCTTCTATTTCCTGTGGGTCATATTCTACTTCCTCTGTCGGGAATTCTACTAGATCCCCGTTCAAACAATTTTGGGAGATGTGTCCTTTTTCTCCACATGAATAGCAAGACTTAGTGCAGGGTTTTCTCAGGTCTTCTTTAGGTGTGTCCTCCACCTTTTCCTTCATCGAAGTTTCTTCTAAAATTTCCATGAGGGCTCCTTTCTTTACTTCTTTCTTCTGCTGGATGGTTCGTTGTACCATGGGTAAATGTAACACTTAGCAGGATAGTGGGTAGTCCCTTCACACAAGAAACAAGTAATTTTCCTAACTGGGCATTCTTCAACTGGGTGACTTCCTTCACAATTAGGGCATTCATCCTTGTGTTCTTTATGGGTGTGTCCTATTTCTCCACAAATCTGGCATGCACAAGGTTTCTTCATATCCTTTCCATAAGGTTTCAACTTCTGGGACACAAACCGAGACTTTGGCAAAGTCAACTTAAATTCTTTCCAAATGGTTACTCCTTGCCATCCATTCATGGTTTGGTACATTCTCCACCAAGTAGCAGCACCTCTTTCAAAGCACTGAAGAGCATGCTGGGTCATATTCTTTCCGACTATAGGGTTGTTCTCCATATGATCCTCCATGTTCTGAATCCATCGGTCTGTCTCCAATTGACTCATTGGTCCCGAAAATACAAGCTCATCTCCATTCATCCTCTATTGGGTCAAGGGTTTTGGGGTGAGATAAGAGGGATGGAGAGGGATACACACAATGCAAACAAAAGTTTTGGAAAGACAGATTTTATTGCAGCTGTCGAAAAAACAAGAAACAAATGACAACTCACAATCGTCGCATCTAACGTAGGTGTATAACAGGGGTTTGGTCTTCTAAGGTCAACGTCGCCAAACTTCTTCAAGTCTTGTTCATGCCTCCAATGGCTTCTTCCGATCGTGCTTGTCCTTCTCAATTTCTTCTGCCAGATCCTCTCTGTTGACAAAAAGTTTCTCGTGACGTCCTTTAATATTTCTGGAGTGGCATTCCAAACTTCTGGGTTTCAACATTGGCATGAACCATGGTCTAGTTCCTGACGAATCTCCGGTTTCTCGAGTTTTGCTCCTCTAGCTTGCTACTTCAGCTTCTTGGACCTAAGTTCTTCACGAAATGCTTCCTTGTCAAAATACGGCTTCATGGAGCTGCACCTTAAACTTCTTGATGTACTACTCCAGATCCTGGTGATACACCGGCTAAGGTTAAAACTTCATCTTACTAATAGGTGCTCCATCAGCCTTCTTCCATCAAATCCATTCTGAAGAAATGCATCCTTAACTCGGCACGGTGACAATAGCATCAGCAGGCGATGACATCACGGATAACCGTGTTTCTGCTCTTGTCATTCCCATGAGCTATCATTCCATAGTTGATATCTCCTGCCTTAGGGTTTTCTTGACAAAACTTTGAGTTCTCAACTCTCCATATTTTGACCTTTCTCCAATACACCTTGATCTCGGGTATTGAGAACTTCCATAGTCTGCCAAGTTCCATAAGGGTAGCCTTCCTAGGTCATACAAATCTGGGGATTCTTCAGAGCCTTCAAATTCTCCTAGTCTTCAGAGTCTTCAACCACTGTAGTTTCCATTATCATAATGCACGGTAAAATCTTCTTCATTCCGTAGTGGTCTTAGTTGTGCAATATCTTGTACTTCTTGAAGTGGTCTCATCAGTCGAATCTTCGAGTGGTCAAAAGGGGAAAGGGGTATAGTCTCACAAAAGGGAATTTTTGAATAAGCTCAGAAGAGAAGAGAGGTAAAAGATCTTTTGAAAGGGAAAGTTGTCGAGAAAAATCTTTGCTATGGGCTTGCCAGTTTCTAGGGTCACATCCTACAGTCAACATGTGCTCTGATACCATCTTGTAGCAACCTGACCCGAATGGATCAAGTCTCTGTGCTTAAGTGTCATCCCTGGATCGGTATGCTGACACACACAGTACTCGAAGGATTTATAACAGAGGTAAATCACATGTATAAAGTAACGTAAATACTATTACCTCAATCCATATAGCGGAAGCAACAAGGTTGTGGATTCCCATCAACACCAACGGCAAAGTTGAGTGTAGAAATCGTAACCCTAACGTATTACTTACTCGTCGTAAGATAATCCTGCAACATGAGACGTTGCAGCCACAGAGGGTCAGTACATTGAATGTACTGGCAAATTCACACCATAGAGAATGATGAACAATGGCTATCACTACATGCATATTTGGCTGGTGGAAAAGCTCTATAGTTATAGTTTTTGCGAAAAGCCAATTTTTCCCTACTGCAAAGGAATAAATTTATTTAACTATCATGGTGGTTGTTGAACATTGAGAATGGTTGACAGCATTCTCAATCCCAATTAAGTAACATCATTAAACCCAACAATATTCATTTAAAGTAACGTGATGAGATCAATAGAATAATCCAAGAACTAGATACTCAAGATGTCCATAATCGGGGACACGGCTAATCATGATTAGTTTATACACTCTGCAGAGGTTTGCGCACTTTTCCCCACAAGACTCGATCGCCTCCGTTTGGTTTCTCGCACTACATGGTGTTTGAGAAACGGATGACCGAGACATAGTCTTTCAGAAGCGCTAGCACCTTACAATTGGGTAGACCGTACCACCTACATCCCCTACATCTGCTAGTCTACCACTGTAAGAGTTCGCACGACTTAGTCAACTATGCCAGAGCCCATAATGGCTTGTGGCTGCACACGGAAGTTACTAGCATGAATGATCTTATGATCCCTTTGAGCCTGGGTGGCGGTCCGAAATAAAAACAGGCAAGTCCTGATAGACATCAGGTGCCTCAATCCACCCAGATGTGTGTTTAAGTTGCCACCTTAGATAAACCCTTAATTATCAATCTCACATCTGTCATGGATATCACTCACCCAATCCACGTCTACTAGCATAGCATGGCATAATAAGCAAACGTAGAAGTAACTCCCAAAGGTTTCATAATAAACAGGTAATAGGTACTACCTCATCTACTTCCCATCCCACAATTTAATTAGATCCTAATCATGCAATGTGAGAGGATTGATCTAATGCAATAAAACATGGGTTGTAGAAAAGGTATGATCAAAGTGTTACTTGCCTGCAATGTTGATGAAGATGATTCGCACTCAAAAATCTTGATAGCTCTACTCGTCACACTCCGGTCAGTCTATCGTAAGCAAGCAATAGTAACCACACATAAGCAATCACTCAAAAGATCAGAAAGAACGAAGAAGACGATTCAGAAACATCAAAACCAAGCAAATAACTCTTGCAACATAAAACAATTTCTAACAGTACCAAAATTATGTGAATTTGGCCTTATTAGAAAGTTTAGGTCAAGAGCTTCGATTTGCAAAAAGAATCAACTCAAACGGAGCTACGAAACTCAAGTTATGATCAAACGAAGTTTGAATTCAAATCTGATCTAATTCAAATTTTAAACTTTTCAAAAACATGTTTGAGTTGGATTACTGGATAGAGGAGATCATAACGAAGAAGTGGGCGTTGGTTTCGTTGGATTTGGACTAACGAGTAAAAAGTTGTGCTTGTTTGAAGTATAGGGACTATTATGTAAATAAAGTATTCACATCTAGGTCCCTGGCCGAAATTACAGAAAAAGAAAAAAAACTAAAAGGTGAACGTTCGTTTTCTATACCTAACCAGCGAACGTTCTCTAAATAGATCAATCTAAAAAAAAACTAAACCTTTTTTTACGAAAACCGAAATAAAGGAAAATAAACCGGACCGGGGCGGGGCGGTTTTATACCGGTTCGGGGCGGTTCTTCGGTGAGGAACCGGCGGCGGATCTCCAGCGAGGGCGATGCGGCTCCGGCGACTGCGAGGGGCGGTGACAGCCGTGGGTGGCGGCGCGGCTAGGGCGGGGAGCGGCGCGGGGCGAAGCAAGAGGCGGCGCGGTGGTGGAGCAGCGGTGGCGGCGAGGAGCAGCGAGCAGCGAGGCACCGGCGGCGGCAAGATGTGGCGGGGCGCGGCGAACGTGGGGAGGAGGAGAGAAACGGGCCCAGGGCTCCGGTATTTATAGGAGGGAGAGGAGAGGCGGCGACTTGCAGAAGGGGCAAGGCGCGGGCGGCGACCGAGTCGGCCACGGCGGCGATGGCGTGCGCCGGCCGGATTCCCGAGCGGAGTCTGCTCGAGGACGGTGCGAGGAGGTGGGCCGGCTGGGCTGGCTGGGCCACGGCCCAGTTCGTTCCAAAAGAGAAGGAAGTTTTTTTTAAGATTTTCCAGACGAATAAAAATAAACAAAACAAAAGAAATAAAAAAAATTATATAGGAATATAATATATCAAAATTTTCAGAAAATTATTTCCTACGACATGAACATTTTTGTAAAATAAAATAAAATCCACACAAATTCAGATAAATCAAAGAGTGCTACTGGTCTATTAAAATCCAACTAAAATCATTTTAAAAATACCAAAATGATTTCAAATTAATTTTTCTCCAATTTTCTATTGTAGGGAATCATGTTACCCTAATTTCCATATATTTTATTTTTGGAGAAAAATAATTTGAATAAAACTCAAATAACTCCAAATTGAAAATAAATTCAAAAGAACTTTGAATTTAATTCTTTGAAACTCCCAACTCGTATTTCATATAATTTGAAGAAGTCATTTTATCTTGTCTCATGAAAATCATTGAGCTGCATGAAGTTTATGAATTGAAATATTTCCAAATGAAATCCAATTGTTTTCAAATACCCTTTCATTTAATTTAAATGGAAAAATTCATATCGTCTTCACTCAAGGGTTTTGTATTGAAAAGAATTTGAATTCATGGAGATCAGAAAGAAAATATGAAAGTTTGGGAAAGTCCTTTTATTCCCTCTCATTTTGGGATGTTACATATACTATGGACTTAGAGGATTTTACCACTGCTTGCAAACTTCCACAATGGGGTATTATAAGGGATCCTCGCAAATCTGAATTTAGAGATTTTCTTGCTAGCATAACTGTGGGAGAATCTAGAGATATAACACAAGCCACCATAGGGAGCATTCACTTTCCTGCTATACATTATTTTGCTCTCTTCATAGGTAGATGCATAAATGGTAAAGATGAAGCATGTCATATGTGTGTTCCTGACCTCGGTATTCTTAGGAGTGCTGTGTTAGGAGATAAATCTTATAATTTGGGAGCCATTGTTGCACGTAGGTTGCATCTTAATAGATTTAATGGAGATTTCTTTGGAGGAATTTATGCAACCCGCATAGCTAATTTTCTTGGTATAGCCATACGCGAAGATGATATTGAATTACCTCCTGCTTACCTAGACTTTAATGCTATGGTTCACCACCAGTTTGTCGAGAGGAATGAATCACCTCTCCAGTATCGACTAATCTTTGACAGATGATGTGCTGTCCATATTACTCTCCCTGCTCATGCCTTCTTTGATCATCAGGCAAAAGGAAGATATACTATTACCAGAGAGGAGGCAGATGAGTACGAGAGGAGAGCGGAGGCCGCTCGTCACCATGCTGCAGCTCAGTAGGCGATAGCCGCTGCATCGCAGTACGACCCCAACTATTATTATGGATCCGCCAGGCCAGCTGTGGCCATAGACCAACTTAGGCCAAAAGCCTAAGCTTGGGGGAGTACGTATTTCCCATTGACATTACATTTATGTTCACACACTCATTGCTAGATGTCGGTGCTCATACTTTTTCATTGTATCATCCATGCTAGTTTATTTTCCTTTTTATGCTTTCTTCTTGTGTGTTTAATAAACCTTAAGAAAAACCAAAAAAAATTAGTTGTAGATTTTAGTTAGTTTACTTTCCATGCTTGTAGTAGTAATTAAAAAGAAAATCCAAAAATATTTCCTGTTCTTCTTTTGCTTGTTGGGAGCTTTCCCGTGTAAATAGTTTTATTTCTTTTATTTTCTTCAGGGGTCGATAGGAGAAGACCATAATTAAATTGTTGAAGTGGCTCTTATATGCATTTATTGTTGATCTGACAAAAGAGCCCATATTGCCTTGTCTTCTCCTGTTTATTGAATGCTTGCAGATTCCAGCTTAGTCCAATGCACTTGCACTATTATTATTATTCACACTATTTAGTCGTGCAAGTGAAAGGCAATTATGACGATATATGATGGACTGACTAAGATGAGAAAAGCTGGTATGAACTCGACCTCTTTTGTTTTTGTAAATATGATTAGTTCATCATTCCTGATTCAGCCTATTATGAATAAACATGTTTGCAATGACAACTAGAGATCATAGTTTCTTGTGTCATGCTTGATTAGCTATGAGTTATAATGGTTTACCTTGCGTGCCAACATGCTATTGCAATGGTTATGATGTGGTATTATAGGGTGGTATCCTCCTCTGAATGATTTAAGTGACTTGACTTGGCGCATGTTCACGCATGTAGTTGAAACAAAATCAACATAGGCTTCACGATATTTATGTTCATGGTGGATTATATCCTACTCATGCTTGCATCCAATGTTAATTATATCCTACTCATGCTTGCATTCGGTGTTGATTAATTTTAATGCATGTTCATGACTGTTGTCGCTCTCTAGCTAGTCGCTTCCCAGTCTTTTGCTAGCCTTCACTTGTACTAAGAGGGAATACTGCTTGTGCATCCAATCCCTTAAACCCCAAAGTTATTCCACATGAGTCCACTATACCTACCTATATACGGTATCTACATGCTGTTCCAAGTAAATTTGTATGTGCCAAACTCTAAACATTCAAATAAATATCCTGTTTTGTATGCTCGAATAGCTCATGTATCAACTAGGGATGTCTGTATCTTCCATGTTAGGCGGGTTATTCTCAAGAGGAGTGGACTCCGCTCCTCACTAATACGTCTCCAACGTATTTATAATTTTTGATTGCTCCATGCTATATTATCTACTATTTTGGACATTATTGGGCTTTATTATCCACTTTTATATTATTTTTGGGACTAACCTATTAACCGGAGGCCCAACCCAGAATTGTTTTTTTTTTGCCTATTTTAGGGTTTCTAAGAAAAGGAATATCAAACGGAGTCCAAACGGAATGAAACCTTCGGGAACGTGATTTTCTCATCAAATACAACTCAGGAGACTTGGACCCTACGTCAAGACACGTAACAGGAGGCCACGAGGTAGGGGGCGCGCCTACCCCCCCCCCCCCCCAGGCGTGCCCTCCACCCTCATGGGCCCCTGTTGCTCCACCGACATACTTCTTCCTCCTATATATATCCACGTACCACCAAACGATCAGATACGGAGCCAAAACCCTAATTCCACCGCCGCAACTTTCTGTATCCACGAGATCCCATCTTGGGGCCTGTTCCGGAGCTCCGCCGGAGGGGGCATCGATCATGGAGGGCTTATTCATCAACACCATAGCCCCTCCGATGAAGTGTGAGTAGTTTACCTCAGACCTACGGGTCCATAGTTAGTAGCTAGATGGCTTATTCTCTCTTTTTGGATCTCAATACAATGTTCTCCCCCTCTCTTGTGGAGATCTATTCGATGTAATCTTCTTTTTGCGGTGTGTTTGTTGAGACCCATGAATTGTGGGTTTATGATCAAGTCTATCTATGAATAATATTTGAATCTTCTCTGAATTCCTTTATGTATGATTGCTTATCTTTGCAAGTCTCTTCGAATTATCAGTTTGGTTTGGCCTACTAGATTGACCTTTCTTGCAATGGGAGAAGTGCTTAGCTTTGGGTTCAATCTTGCGGTGTCCTTTCCCAGTGACAGTAAGGGCAGCAAGGCACGTATTGTATTGTTGCCATCGAGGATAACAAGATGGGGTTTTCTTCATATTGCATTAGTCTATCCCTCTACATCATGTAATCTTGCTTAAGGCGTTACACTGCTTTTAACTTAATACTCTAGATGCATGCTGGATAGCGGTCGATGAGTGGAGTAATAGTAGTAGATGCAGGCAGGAGTCGGTCTACTTGTCTAGGACGTGATGCCTATATACATGATCATACCTAGATATTCTCATAACTATGCTCAATTCTGTCAATTGCTCAACAGTAATTTGTTCACCCACCGTAGAATACTTATGCTCTCGAGAGAAGCCACTAGTGAAACCTATGGCCCCGGGTCTATCTTTATCATATCAATCTCCTACTACTTAGTTATTTACTTTGCCTTTATTTTACTTTGCATCTTTATCATAAAAATTACCAAAAATATTATCTTTATCATATCTATCAGATCTCACTCTCGTAAGTGGCCCTATATGGATTGACAACCCCTAATTGCGTTTGTTGCGAGGATTTACTTGTTTTGTGCAGGTGCGAGGGACTCGCACGTAGCCTCCTACTGGATTGATACCTTGGATCTCAAAAACTGAGAGAAATACTTACGCTACTTTGCTGCATCATCCCTTCCTCTTCGGGGAAAACCAACGCAGTGCTAAAAGAGGTAGCAAGAAGGATTTCTGGCGCCGTTGCCGGGGAGGTCTACGCAAAAGTCAACATACCAAGTACCCATCACATACCCTTATCTCCCGCATTACATTATTTGCCATTTGCCTCTCGTTTTCCTCTCCCCCACTTCACCCTTGCCGTTTTATTCGCCCTCTCTCTTTATCCTCCCTCTCCTTCTCTATTTGCCTCTTTTTGTCCGCTTGCTCTTTGTTTGCTTGTGTCTTACTTTGCTTACTTGTCGTTATGGCTAGTCCCTTATCTTCTCCATTGTCTCCCGAGAATGAAATTCTAAACTTTAAGCAAAGGGAGGGTGAAAATCTGAAAGATGCTTGGTATAGAATTTGCAATGCTCAAAATAAATCTATTAGGAAGCAATCTACTACCATTCTCCTTCGTAATTTTTATGTAGGCATTACTCCTTGACACCGTTATATTCTTGATACTATTACCGGAGGGAACTTTTTTGGTAGCCATACTTTTGATTCTTATAATGCTATGCTAGATTTATTTGGCTCACCCCCTCTCTTGGTTAATGGAACTATATTAACTTTGGAGCATTTAATGCAAAGGCTTGAGATTATTGAAAATAAGGTTGCTACCGTAGAGTTAATTGAAAATTTGGATAAGAAGATCCACAGCCGAATCTCTCAATATGGATCTAAAGTAGGAGTTACTTTGAAAGATATTAAAGAAAAGGAACCCATAGTTAATGAGAAAATAAATCACGATTCCGTAAGGATCGATAAACTTGAGAATATTATTACCAACTTGGGGACCGCCTTTTATTCCGTAAAGAATACTCCTAGTCCCTCCACTAAAGTTGCCAAACTTATGTACGTTCCTAAAAATAAGGGTGAATCATTTAGTGAGGAAAATGCGGATCTCAAATCTATAAGTGTTCATCCCAATCTTTTTCCTATCATTAAGGAACCATTTGTTACAAATGAGTTTTTTGATCTTGTGCCTAAAAGTTTGATAATTAATAAAAATAAAGAAATTCCTAAAGATGGTAGATGCCTCATTGAAGAATTGCCTACCAAAGATGGCAATACCTAGATCTATTCTTGCTTGTTATGCCTAGCTAGGGGCATTAAACGATAGCGCTTGTTGGGAGGCAACCCAATTTTATTTTTATTCCTTGATTTTTCCTCCTGTTTAGTAATAAATAAATTATCTAGCCTCTGTTTTGGTTGTGTTTTTTGTGTTTAATTAGTGTTTGTGCCAAGTAGAACCGTTGGGAAGACTTGGGGAGAGTCTTGTTGAACTTGCTGTAAAAAACAGAAACTTTAGCGCTCATGAGAACTGCTGTCATTTTTATTTGGTAAGTGATATTTAGTTAATTCTTTTTGATGATGATTAATAGATAAATTCCTCACGTCCAACAATTTATTTTAGAATTGTTGAGGTTCCAGATCTTGCGCTAGCTACAGATTACTACAGACTGTTCTGTTTTTGACAGATTCTGTTTTTCGTGTGTTGTTTGCTTATTTTGATGAATCTATGGCTAGTAAAATAGTTTATAAACCATAGAGAAGTTGGAATACAGTAGGTATAACACCCTTATAAATAAAGAATGAGTTCATTACAGTACCTTGAAGTGGTCTTTTGTTTTCTTTCGCTAACGGAGCTCATGAGATTTTCTACTATAAGTTTTGTGTTGTGAAGTTTTCAAGTTTTGGGTAAAGATTTGATGGATTATGGAACAAGGAGTGGCAAAAGCCTAAGCTTGGGGATGCCCATGGAACCCCCAAGATAATCTAAGGACACCTAAAAGCCAAAGCTTGGGGATGCCCCGGAAGGCATCCCCTCTTTCGTCTACTTCTATCGGTAACTTTACTTGGAGCTATATTTTTATTTACCACAGGATATGTGTTTTGCTTGGAGCGTCTTGTATGATTTGAGTCTTTGCTTTTTAGTTTACAACAATCATCCTTGATGTACACACCTTTTGAGAGAGCCATACATGAGTTGGAATTTGTTAGAATACTCTATGTGCTTCGCTTATATCTTCTGAGTTATATAATTTTGCTCTAGTGCTTCACTTATATCTTTTAGAGCACAGTGGTGGATTTGTTTTATAGAAACTATTGACCTCTCATGCTTCAGTTAGATTATTTTGAGAGTCTTAATAGCATGGTAATTTGCTTAAAATACTAATATGCTTGGTATGCAAGTTAATAATAAAACTCTCTTATGAGTGTGTTGAATACTATGAGAAGTTTGATACTTGATAATCGTTTTGAGATATGGAGATGGTGATATTAAAGTCATGCTAGTTGAGTAGTTGAGAATTTGAGAAATACTTGTGTTGAAGCTTGTGATTCCCGTAGCATGCACGTATGGTGAACCGTTATGTGATGAAGTCGGAGCATGATTTATTTATTGATTGTCTGCCTTATGAGTGGCGGTCGGGGACGAGCGATGGTCTTCTCCTACCAATCTATCCCCCTAGGAGCATGCACGTAATACTTTTCTTTGATAACTTGTTGATTTTTGCAATAAGTATATGAGTTCTTTATGACTAATGTTGAGTCCATGGATTATACGCACTCTCACCCTTCCACCTTTGCTAGCCTCTCTAATACCGCACACCTTTCGCCGGTATCATACATCCACCATATACCTTCCTAAAAACAGCCACCATACCTACCTATTATGGCATTTCCATTGCCATTCCGAGATATATTGCCATGCAACTTTCCACCGTTCCGTTTATGACACACTCCATCATTGTCATATTGCTTAGCATGATCATGTAGTTGACATAGTATTTGTGGCAAAGCCACCGTTCATAATTCTTTCATACTTGTCACTCATGCATCATTGCATATCCCGGTACACCTCCGGAGGCATTCACATAGAGTCATATTTTGTTCTAAGTATCGAGTTGTAATTGTTGAGTTGTAAGAAAAATAAAAGTGCGATGATCATCATTATTAGAGCATTGTCCCAGTGAGGAAAGGATGACGGAGACTATGATTCCCCCACAAGTTGGGATGAGACTCCGGACGAAAAATAAATAAAAAAGAGAAAAAAAGAGAAAAGAGGCCATAAAAAAGAGAGAAAAGGCCCAAATATAAAAAAATGAGAGAAAAAGAGAGAAGGGGCAATGCTACTATCCTTTTACCACACTTGTGCTTCAAAGTACCACCATGATCTTCATAGTAGAGAGTCTCTCATGTTATCACTTTCATATACTAGTGGGAATTTTTCATTATAGAACTTGGCTTCTATATTCTGATGATGGGCTTCCTCAAATTGCACTAGATCTTCATGAGTAAGCAAGTTGGATGCACACCCACTTAGTTTCATTTTGAGCTTTCATATACTTATGACTCTAGTGCATCCGTTGCATGGCAATCCCTACTCACTCACATTGACATCTATTGATGGGCATCTCCATAGCCCGTTGATACGCCTAGTTGATGTGAGACTATCTTCTCCTTTTTATCTTCTCCACAACCACCACTCTATTCCACCTATAGTGTTATATCCATGGCTCACGCTCATGTATTGCGTGAAGATTGAAAAAGTTTTGAGAATGTCAAAAGTATGAAACAATTGCTTGGCTTGTCATCGGGGTTGTGCATGATTTAAATATTTTGTGTGGTGAAGATAGAGCATAGCCAGACTATATGATTTTCTAGGGATAACTTTCTTTAGCCATGTTATTTTGAGAAGACATAATTGCTTTGTTAGTATGCTTGAAGTATTATCATTTTTATATCAATATGAACTTTTGTCTTGGATATTTCGGATCTGAATATTCATACCACAATTAAGAAGAATTACATTAAAATTATGCCAAGTAGCACTCCGCATCAAAAATTCTGTTTTTATCATTTACCTACTCGAGGACGAGCAGGAATTAAGCTTGGGGATGCATGATAAGTCTCCAACGTATCTATAATTTTTTATTGCTCCATGCTATATTATCTACTGTTTTGGACATTATTGGGCTTTATTATCCACTTTCATATTATTTTTGGGACTAACCTATTAACCTGAGGCCCAGCCCAGAATTGCTGTTTTTTGCGTGTTTTAGGGTTTCGAAGAAGAGGAATATCAAATGGAGTCCAAATGGAATGAAACCTTCGGGAACGTGATTTTCTCATCGAATACAACTCAGGAGACTTGGACCCTATGTCAAGACACGTAACAAGAGGCCACGAGGTAGGGGGGCGCGCCCTCCACCCTCGTGGGCCCCATGTTGCTCCATAGACGTACTTCTTCCTCCTATATATATCCACGTACCCCCAAACGATCAGATACGGAGCCAAAACCCTAATTCCACCGCTACAACTTTCTGTATCCACGAGATCCCATCTTGGGGCCTGTTCCAGAGCTTCGCCGGAGGGGGCATCGATCACGGAGGGCTTCTTCATCAACACCATAGCCCCTCTGATGAAGTGTGAGTAGTTTACCTCAGACCTACGGGTCCATAGTTAGTAGCTAGATGGCTTCTTCTCTCTTTTTGGATCTCAATACAATGTTCTCCCCCTCTCTTGTGGAGATCTATTCGATGTAATCTTATTTTTGCGGTGTGTTTGTTGAGACCCATGAATTGTGGGTTTATGATCAAGTCTATCTATGAATAATATTTGCATCTTCTCTGAATTCTTTTATGTATGATTGGTTATCTTTGCAAGTCTCTTCGAATTATCAGTTTGGTTTGGCCTACTAGATTGATCTTTCTTGCAATGGGAGAAGTGCTTACCTTTGGCTTCAATCTTGCGGTGTCCTTTCCCGATGACAGTAAGGGCAGCAAGGCACGTATTGTATTGTTGCCATCGAGGATAACAAGATGGGGTTTTCTTCATATTGCATGAGTCTATCCTTCTACATCATTTCATCTTGCTTAAGGCGTTACTCTGTTTTTAACTTAATACTCTAGATGCATGCTGGATAGCAGTCGATGAGTGGACTAATAGTAGTAGATGCAGGCAGGAGTCGTTCTACTTGTCTCGGACGTGATACCTATATACATGATCATACCTAGATATTCTCATAACTATGCTCAATTCTGTCAATTGCTCAACAGTAATTTGTTCACCCACCGTAGAATACTTATGCTCTCGAGAGAATCCACTAGTGAAACCTATGGCCCCCGGGTCTATCTTTATCATATCAATCTCCTACTACTTAGTTATTTACTTTGCCTTTATTTTACTTTGCATCTTTATCATAAAAATACCAAAACTATTATCTTTATCATATCTATCAGATCTCACTCTCGTAAGTAGCCCTATAGGGATTGACAACCCCTATTTGCATTGGTTGCGAGGATTTATTTGTTTTGTGCAGGTGCGAGGGACTCGTGTGTAGCCTCCTACTGGATTGATACCTTGGTTCTCAAAAACTGAGGGAAATACTTATGCTACTTTGCTGCATCATCCCTTCCTCTTCGGGGAAAACCAACGTAGTGCTAAAAGAGGTAGCAAGAAGGATTTCTGGCACCGTTGCCGGGGAGGTCTACGCAAAAGTCAACATACCAAGTACCCATCACATACCCTTATCTCCCGCATTACATTATTTGCCATTTTCCTCTCGTTTTCCTCTCCCCCACTTCACCCTTGCCGTTTTATTCGCCCTCTCTCTCTATCCTCCCTCTCCTTCTCTATTTGCCTCTTTTTGTCCGCTTGCTCTTTGTTTGCTTGTGTGTTAGTTTGCTTACTTGTCATTATGGCTAGTCCCTTATCTTCTCCATTATGTTCTTGATACTATTACCGGAGGGAACTTTTTGGGTAGCCATACTTTTGATTCTTATAATGCTATGTTAGATTTTATTTGGCTCACCCCCTCTCTTGGTTAATGGAACTATATTAACTTTGGAGCATGTAATGCAAAGGCTTGAGATTATTGAAAATAAGGTTGCTACCGTAGAGTTAATTGAAAATTTGGATAAGAAGATCCACAGCCGAATCTCTCAATATGGATCTAAAGTAGGAGTTACTTTGAAAGATATTAAAGAAAAGGAACCCATAGTTAATGAGAAAATAAATCACGATTCCGTAAGGATCGATAAACTTGAGAATATTATTACCAACTTGGGGACCGCCTTTTATTCCGTAAAGAATACTCCTAGTCCCTCCACTAAAGTTGCCAAACTTATGTACGTTCCTAAAAATAAGGGTGAATCATTTAGTGAGGAAAATGCGGATCTCAAATCTATAAGTGTTCATCCCAATCTTTTTCCTATCATTAAGGAACCATTTGTTACAAATGAGTTTTTTGATCTTGTGCCTAAAAGTTTGATAATTAATAAAAATAAAGAAATTCCTAAAGATGGTAGATGCCTCATTGAAGAATTGCCTACCAAAGATGGCAATACCTAGATCTATTCTTGCTTGTTATGCCTAGCTAGGGGCATTAAACGATAGCGCTTGTTGGGAGGCAACCCAATTTTATTTTTATTCCTTGATTTTTCCTCCTGTTTAGTAATAAATAAATTATCTAGCCTCTGTTTTGGTTGTGTTTTTTGTGTTTAATTAGTGTTTGTGCCAAGTAGAACCGTTGGGAAGACTTGGGGAGAGTCTTGTTGAACTTGCTGTAAAAAACAGAAACTTTAGCGCTCATGAGAACTGCTGTCATTTTTATTTGGTAAGTGATATTTAGTTAATTCTTTTTGATGATGATTAATAGATAAATTCCTCACGTCCAACAATTTATTTTAGAATTGTTGAGGTTCCAGATCTTGCGCTAGCTACAGATTACTACAGACTGTTCTGTTTTTGACAGATTCTGTTTTTCGTGTGTTGTTTGCTTATTTTGATGAATCTATGGCTAGTAAAATAGTTTATAAACCATAGAGAAGTTGGAATACAGTAGGTATAACACCCTTATAAATAAAGAATGAGTTCATTACAGTACCTTGAAGTGGTCTTTTGTTTTCTTTCGCTAACGGAGCTCATGAGATTTTCTACTATAAGTTTTGTGTTGTGAAGTTTTCAAGTTTTGGGTAAAGATTTGATGGATTATGGAACAAGGAGTGGCAAAAGCCTAAGCTTGGGGATGCCCATGGAACCCCCAAGATAATCTAAGGACACCTAAAAGCCAAAGCTTGGGGATGCCCCGGAAGGCATCCCCTCTTTCGTCTACTTCTATCGGTAACTTTACTTGGAGCTATATTTTTATTTACCACAGGATATGTGTTTTGCTTGGAGCGTCTTGTATGATTTGAGTCTTTGCTTTTTAGTTTACAACAATCATCCTTGATGTACACACCTTTTGAGAGAGCCATACATGAGTTGGAATTTGTTAGAATACTCTATGTGCTTCGCTTATATCTTCTGAGTTATATAATTTTGCTCTAGTGCTTCACTTATATCTTTTAGAGCACAGTGGTGGATTTGTTTTATAGAAACTATTGACCTCTCATGCTTCAGTTAGATTATTTTGAGAGTCTTAATAGCATGGTAATTTGCTTAAAATACTAATATGCTTGGTATGCAAGTTAATAATAAAACTCTCTTATGAGTGTGTTGAATACTATGAGAAGTTTGATACTTGATAATCGTTTTGAGATATGGAGATGGTGATATTAAAGTCATGCTAGTTGAGTAGTTGAGAATTTGAGAAATACTTGTGTTGAAGCTTGTGATTCCCGTAGCATGCACGTATGGTGAACCGTTATGTGATGAAGTCGGAGCATGATTTATTTATTGATTGTCTGCCTTATGAGTGGCGGTCGGGGACGAGCGATGGTCTTCTCCTACCAATCTATCCCCCTAGGAGCATGCACGTAATACTTTTCTTTGATAACTTGTTGATTTTTGCAATAAGTATATGAGTTCTTTATGACTAATGTTGAGTCCATGGATTATACGCACTCTCACCCTTCCACCTTTGCTAGCCTCTCTAATACCGCACACCTTTCGCCGGTATCATACATCCACCATATACCTTCCTAAAAACAGCCACCATACCTACCTATTATGGCATTTCCATTGCCATTCCGAGATATATTGCCATGCAACTTTCCACCGTTCCGTTTATGACACACTCCATCATTGTCATATTGCTTAGCATGATCATGTAGTTGACATAGTATTTGTGGCAAAGCCACCGTTCATAATTCTTTCATACTTGTCACTCATGCATCATTGCATATCCCGGTACACCTCCGGAGGCATTCACATAGAGTCATATTTTGTTCTAAGTATCGAGTTGTAATTGTTGAGTTGTAAGAAAAATAAAAGTGCGATGATCATCATTATTAGAGCATTGTCCCAGTGAGGAAAGGATGACGGAGACTATGATTCCCCCACAAGTTGGGATGAGACTCCGGACGAAAAATAAATAAAAAAGAGAAAAAAAGAGAAAAGAGGCCATAAAAAAGAGAGAAAAGGCCCAAATATAAAAAAATGAGAGAAAAAGAGAGAAGGGGCAATGCTACTATCCTTTTACCACACTTGTGCTTCAAAGTACCACCATGATCTTCATAGTAGAGAGTCTCTCATGTTATCACTTTCATATACTAGTGGGAATTTTTCATTATAGAACTTGGCTTCTATATTCTGATGATGGGCTTCCTCAAATTGCACTAGATCTTCATGAGTAAGCAAGTTGGATGCACACCCACTTAGTTTCATTTTGAGCTTTCATATACTTATGACTCTAGTGCATCCGTTGCATGGCAATCCCTACTCACTCACATTGACATCTATTGATGGGCATCTCCATAGCCCGTTGATACGCCTAGTTGATGTGAGACTATCTTCTCCTTTTTATCTTCTCCACAACCACCACTCTATTCCACCTATAGTGTTATATCCATGGCTCACGCTCATGTATTGCGTGAAGATTGAAAAAGTTTTGAGAATGTCAAAAGTATGAAACAATTGCTTGGCTTGTCATCGGGGTTGTGCATGATTTAAATATTTTGTGTGGTGAAGATAGAGCATAGCCAGACTATATGATTTTCTAGGGATAACTTTCTTTAGCCATGTTATTTTGAGAAGACATAATTGCTTTGTTAGTATGCTTGAAGTATTATCATTTTTATATCAATATGAACTTTTGTCTTGGATATTTCGGATCTGAATATTCATACCACAATTAAGAAGAATTACATTAAAATTATGCCAAGTAGCACTCCGCATCAAAAATTCTGTTTTTATCATTTACCTACTCGAGGACGAGCAGGAATTAAGCTTGGGGATGCATGATAAGTCTCCAACGTATCTATAATTTTTTATTGCTCCATGCTATATTATCTACTGTTTTGGACATTATTGGGCTTTATTATCCACTTTCATATTATTTTTGGGACTAACCTATTAACCTGAGGCCCAGCCCAGAATTGCTGTTTTTTGCGTGTTTTAGGGTTTCGAAGAAGAGGAATATCAAATGGAGTCCAAATGGAATGAAACCTTCGGGAACGTGATTTTCTCATCGAATACAACTCAGGAGACTTGGACCCTATGTCAAGACACGTAACAAGAGGCCACGAGGTAGGGGGGCGCGCCCTCCACCCTCGTGGGCCCCATGTTGCTCCATAGACGTACTTCTTCCTCCTATATATATCCACGTACCCCCAAACGATCAGATACGGAGCCAAAACCCTAATTCCACCGCTACAACTTTCTGTATCCACGAGATCCCATCTTGGGGCCTGTTCCAGAGCTTCGCCGGAGGGGGCATCGATCACGGAGGGCTTCTTCATCAACACCATAGCCCCTCTGATGAAGTGTGAGTAGTTTACCTCAGACCTACGGGTCCATAGTTAGTAGCTAGATGGCTTCTTCTCTCTTTTTGGATCTCAATACAATGTTCTCCCCCTCTCTTGTGGAGATCTATTCGATGTAATCTTATTTTTGCGGTGTGTTTGTTGAGACCCATGAATTGTGGGTTTATGATCAAGTCTATCTATGAATAATATTTGCATCTTCTCTGAATTCTTTTATGTATGATTGGTTATCTTTGCAAGTCTCTTCGAATTATCAGTTTGGTTTGGCCTACTAGATTGATCTTTCTTGCAATGGGAGAAGTGCTTACCTTTGGCTTCAATCTTGCGGTGTCCTTTCCCGATGACAGTAAGGGCAGCAAGGCACGTATTGTATTGTTGCCATCGAGGATAACAAGATGGGGTTTTCTTCATATTGCATGAGTCTATCCTTCTACATCATTTCATCTTGCTTAAGGCGTTACTCTGTTTTTAACTTAATACTCTAGATGCATGCTGGATAGCAGTCGATGAGTGGACTAATAGTAGTAGATGCAGGCAGGAGTCGTTCTACTTGTCTCGGACGTGATACCTATATACATGATCATACCTAGATATTCTCATAACTATGCTCAATTCTGTCAATTGCTCAACAGTAATTTGTTCACCCACCGTAGAATACTTATGCTCTCGAGAGAATCCACTAGTGAAACCTATGGCCCCCGGGTCTATCTTTATCATATCAATCTCCTACTACTTAGTTATTTACTTTGCCTTTATTTTACTTTGCATCTTTATCATAAAAATACCAAAACTATTATCTTTATCATATCTATCAGATCTCACTCTCGTAAGTAGCCCTATAGGGATTGACAACCCCTATTTGCATTGGTTGCGAGGATTTATTTGTTTTGTGCAGGTGCGAGGGACTCGTGTGTAGCCTCCTACTGGATTGATACCTTGGTTCTCAAAAACTGAGGGAAATACTTATGCTACTTTGCTGCATCATCCCTTCCTCTTCGGGGAAAACCAACGTAGTGCTAAAAGAGGTAGCAAGAAGGATTTCTGGCACCGTTGCCGGGGAGGTCTACGCAAAAGTCAACATACCAAGTACCCATCACATACCCTTATCTCCCGCATTACATTATTTGCCATTTTCCTCTCGTTTTCCTCTCCCCCACTTCACCCTTGCCGTTTTATTCGCCCTCTCTCTCTATCCTCCCTCTCCTTCTCTATTTGCCTCTTTTTGTCCGCTTGCTCTTTGTTTGCTTGTGTGTTAGTTTGCTTACTTGTCATTATGGCTAGTCCCTTATCTTCTCCATTATGTTCTTGATACTATTACCGGAGGGAACTTTTTGGGTAGCCATACTTTTGATTCTTATAATGCTATGTTAGATTTTATTTGGCTCACCCCCTCTCTTGGTTAATGGAACTATATTAACTTTGGAGCATGTAATGCAAAGGCTTGAGATTATTGAAAATAAGGTTGCTACCGTAGAGTTAATTGAAAATTTGGATAAGAAGATCCACAGCCGAATCTCTCAATATGGATCTAAAGTAGGAGTTACTTTGAAAGATATTAAAGAAAAGGAACCCATAGTTAATGAGAAAATAAATCACGATTCCGTAAGGATCGATAAACTTGAGAATATTATTACCAACTTGGGGACCGCCTTTTATTCCGTAAAGAATACTCCTAGTCCCTCCACTAAAGTTGCCAAACTTATGTACGTTCCTAAAAATAAGGGTGAATCATTTAGTGAGGAAAATGCGGATCTCAAATCTATAAGTGTTCATCCCAATCTTTTTCCTATCATTAAGGAACCATTTGTTACAAATGAGTTTTTTGATCTTGTGCCTAAAAGTTTGATAATTAATAAAAATAAAGAAATTCCTAAAGATGGTAGATGCCTCATTGAAGAATTGCCTACCAAAGATGGCAATACCTAGATCTATTCTTGCTTGTTATGCCTAGCTAGGGGCATTAAACGATAGCGCTTGTTGGGAGGCAACCCAATTTTATTTTTATTCCTTGATTTTTCCTCCTGTTTAGTAATAAATAAATTATCTAGCCTCTGTTTTGGTTGTGTTTTTTGTGTTTAATTAGTGTTTGTGCCAAGTAGAACCGTTGGGAAGACTTGGGGAGAGTCTTGTTGAACTTGCTGTAAAAAACAGAAACTTTAGCGCTCATGAGAACTGCTGTCATTTTTATTTGGTAAGTGATATTTAGTTAATTCTTTTTGATGATGATTAATAGATAAATTCCTCACGTCCAACAATTTATTTTAGAATTGTTGAGGTTCCAGATCTTGCGCTAGCTACAGATTACTACAGACTGTTCTGTTTTTGACAGATTCTGTTTTTCGTGTGTTGTTTGCTTATTTTGATGAATCTATGGCTAGTAAAATAGTTTATAAACCATAGAGAAGTTGGAATACAGTAGGTATAACACCCTTATAAATAAAGAATGAGTTCATTACAGTACCTTGAAGTGGTCTTTTGTTTTCTTTCGCTAACGGAGCTCATGAGATTTTCTACTATAAGTTTTGTGTTGTGAAGTTTTCAAGTTTTGGGTAAAGATTTGATGGATTATGGAACAAGGAGTGGCAAAAGCCTAAGCTTGGGGATGCCCATGGAACCCCCAAGATAATCTAAGGACACCTAAAAGCCAAAGCTTGGGGATGCCCCGGAAGGCATCCCCTCTTTCGTCTACTTCTATCGGTAACTTTACTTGGAGCTATATTTTTATTTACCACAGGATATGTGTTTTGCTTGGAGCGTCTTGTATGATTTGAGTCTTTGCTTTTTAGTTTACAACAATCATCCTTGATGTACACACCTTTTGAGAGAGCCATACATGAGTTGGAATTTGTTAGAATACTCTATGTGCTTCGCTTATATCTTCTGAGTTATATAATTTTGCTCTAGTGCTTCACTTATATCTTTTAGAGCACAGTGGTGGATTTGTTTTATAGAAACTATTGACCTCTCATGCTTCAGTTAGATTATTTTGAGAGTCTTAATAGCATGGTAATTTGCTTAAAATACTAATATGCTTGGTATGCAAGTTAATAATAAAACTCTCTTATGAGTGTGTTGAATACTATGAGAAGTTTGATACTTGATAATCGTTTTGAGATATGGAGATGGTGATATTAAAGTCATGCTAGTTGAGTAGTTGAGAATTTGAGAAATACTTGTGTTGAAGCTTGTGATTCCCGTAGCATGCACGTATGGTGAACCGTTATGTGATGAAGTCGGAGCATGATTTATTTATTGATTGTCTGCCTTATGAGTGGCGGTCGGGGACGAGCGATGGTCTTCTCCTACCAATCTATCCCCCTAGGAGCATGCACGTAATACTTTTCTTTGATAACTTGTTGATTTTTGCAATAAGTATATGAGTTCTTTATGACTAATGTTGAGTCCATGGATTATACGCACTCTCACCCTTCCACCTTTGCTAGCCTCTCTAATACCGCACACCTTTCGCCGGTATCATACATCCACCATATACCTTCCTAAAAACAGCCACCATACCTACCTATTATGGCATTTCCATTGCCATTCCGAGATATATTGCCATGCAACTTTCCACCGTTCCGTTTATGACACACTCCATCATTGTCATATTGCTTAGCATGATCATGTAGTTGACATAGTATTTGTGGCAAAGCCACCGTTCATAATTCTTTCATACTTGTCACTCATGCATCATTGCATATCCCGGTACACCTCCGGAGGCATTCACATAGAGTCATATTTTGTTCTAAGTATCGAGTTGTAATTGTTGAGTTGTAAGAAAAATAAAAGTGCGATGATCATCATTATTAGAGCATTGTCCCAGTGAGGAAAGGATGACGGAGACTATGATTCCCCCACAAGTTGGGATGAGACTCCGGACGAAAAATAAATAAAAAAGAGAAAAAAAGAGAAAAGAGGCCATAAAAAAGAGAGAAAAGGCCCAAATATAAAAAAATGAGAGAAAAAGAGAGAAGGGGCAATGCTACTATCCTTTTACCACACTTGTGCTTCAAAGTACCACCATGATCTTCATAGTAGAGAGTCTCTCATGTTATCACTTTCATATACTAGTGGGAATTTTTCATTATAGAACTTGGCTTCTATATTCTGATGATGGGCTTCCTCAAATTGCACTAGATCTTCATGA